>NC_135876.1:24656381-24666381 GCF_031162955.1 Sander vitreus | reverse complement strand
TTATACAAACACCTCGAAACCTTTATTCGCTTTTTAATGTGACAAGAAAACACAGGAGCAGATTCAAAAGGTGTAGGTCCGGCTTTAATCATCATTGACCCAGCTTCCCTCCCAGAAAGACTTTGCTGTCATCGTAGCAGTTAGCGAGAAATATGGCTCGAGCCGACTCTGGGGAAATAGCTGCCGAGGGGGTTGATTTTCCTGGAAATACACTGCGTCACGCAGCTGATATTCATCATTCCATTAGCCTAGCATTCACCGCTGGTGGTAGCCATGTCGATGCTCTATCAAGTGTGTGTGTGTGTGTGTGTGTGTGTGTGTGTGTGTGTGTGTGTGTGTGTGGGCCATTAAATTAGTTTAGCGTTCATTTCTGCAGCTTCCAATTCTGTTTGCTGGTAGCAGCCCTGTTAATGCACCTCCAACTGTGTGTGTGTTTTTAACTGTTAATGTGTGTATGTGCACGTCCCATGAAGGTCTCCCCTCCCCCCACCCTCCTCCCCACCCTCCTCCCCACTATCTGTTATAAATGGTTGAAACATTATGTTAAAAGCTGCGCTGATCAATAACTCAACAATGTTGAAAAGATTTTATTGAAAAGTGGGGGTTGATTTGAGTGCGTGTGTGTGCCTGCATGTGTGTGTGTGTGTGTGTGTGTGTGTGTAGTGTGAGTTATGAGGTCTCTGGGAGGCTGTGAATGTGACATCTGTCCAATGTTCAGCCAAATACACAAAAGAGGTTTCCACCACCTAAACCCTGGTCCACTGGGAGATAACTGTGTGTGTGTGTGTGTGTGTGTGTGTGTGTGTGTGTGTGTGTGAGAAAGAGAGATAACAGACCTCCTTTAGTGTTTTCCTCTGTGCTAAGAAACCAAAGGAAAAACATCTGCATGTGTCTTCCAGAAGGTGTAAAACATTCTCGTCGCCTCTCCGTCAGCTCTGCTAATATTACTTTTCTTTATGTGGTCATCGTTGGACAGTGATGGCATGTGGCTTAGCAGGCTGTTCTCATGAAGTATACATATATATATATATATATATATATATTTAGCTATATGGAAAATAAAGTACTGTAATTGGTGTGCGTTCCATGTATTTATTACTGTATGCAGAGCGCTACACGGCGCTTTCAAGCCGGGGAGTGGCGTTGACTTCCTGGGGAAAACAAAAGACTTTCACCCAGTGGTGTAGTCTACGTCAGTCATAACCAAACTGTGGTCCGCGGACCACTAGTGGTCCGTGAGGGTACTGAAAGTGGTCTGTGGAAAAGCAAACTAAAACATAAAATAATAGTTTTTTAACCTACATTATACCAGGAAATTGCACATGTATATTGATATGAAATTGCCAAAGGTTTTGAAATGTTGACTATATACAAGTGTTCTTATACTGTATATATTTAATACTCCATATGGAAATAAGCCTGTTGTTCAAATGAACCTGATGGGGCTAGAGTAAATAAATAAATGAAATAATGTGTGCAGTAAACCTTCTTTTAACGAGCCTGTTGTACTGATGAGATGACCAGTTATAGTTTTAGTGCTGGTAGATCTATTAATTAAGAGGTGCAGATTAATTCAGGTAGGACTGTGTGTATATACATACATATTTTATTATGTGTATTATGAGGTGGTCCGCGAAAATTCTTGATCACAAATAGTGGTCCACACACACAGAAAGTTTGAAAAGCCCTGGTCTACATGATACGCAGTATACCAACTGAGAAAGCTCCAGGATTTCCATATACCCTCTTAAAAATGCCCAATGACACGCAACAACATACTTTACACTATCATTTTGATATATTTTGAATTGTCATCTGTGTTTTTTTATCTTTGCATAGACTAAATAAAGGGATTTCCACCGTAAATTGGTGCATAAAGTGTATCAGAATACAGGAAATGAAGTTGTTGATGCTCCAAACTTCCACCCACTATGAGATATATATATATATATATATATATATTACAGTGCAAATCCTCCATCATAACAGCAATGCTCCAAGGTCCAAACGCACCTGGCTTTTAAAGGGAATGGGAGATGATCTCTGATTGGTTGATTGCATGTTACACCCAAAACACACCTCTGATTAATGAAGACACTAAGTACAACCCTTTTGAACCATGCGCCCGGCACACGGAGCCTTTTTTCCGCCGTCAAACTAACAAAAGTGGATTTGGACACGCCCTAAACACACCTGCACCAGGTGTTCACGCCGTGCTCTCAGATCGTTAAAACAGGGCCCTTAACCTCCCTCTGCAATTTTAGCTTTTCTGTGAAATGTTACATCGCTGTGCTTCTTGAGGAACACATTTTCATAATTACTTGGTGACAATGAGGAGAGGAGGCAGTGGAGGAGGAATGAACTGGATCAAATTAGAAGTCAGCCACTTACTGACAACACTCGGTTATGAGAACAACCCACACCGGTAGGATGAAATGAACGGCGTTGATCCCTGAGGGAAGAATCAGGTCAGAGACACAGAGAGGTGTAGGCTGGAGAACAACGTGAGGGAGGTATTAAAGGACATCAATTACAATACAATACCAGGAAAAAATATGCTCCGCTGGGAGTGAAGTTAACACGCAGCTGCTTGAGTAGCGAAAGACACATTTTCTTCGGAGAAATGATGCAAAAAGACTGAAAAAAAGCTGCGTGTGAACTAACCGGCCCGGGGAAAACCAACATCAGAGTCGACACTCTGACCTTCTCTTCCTGCCTACGTCCAACTCCCTCAGACAGGAGAATGTCGACCATCTTGATCATGACCCCCCCCCCCACGTATGTCATCCGTGCCAACGGACTACACACACACACACACACACACACAGACACATACACAGACACAGACAGACACACACAGACAGACACACATATAGACACACACACAGAGAGACAGACACACACACACACACACACAGACACACAGACACACAGACACAGACAGACACAGACAGACACACACACACACACACACACACACACACACACACACACACACACACACACACACATACATACAGACACAGACAGACACACATAGACACACACACACACACACACACACACAGACAGACACACACACAGACACACAGACACAGACAGACACACACACACACACACAGACAGACACACACACACACACACACACAGACAGACAGACACACACACACACACACACACACACACACACACACACACACACACACACACACAGACAGACAGACAGACACACATAGACACACACATACACACAGACACAGACAGACACACACAGACAGACACACACACACACACACACACACACACACACACATACACACAGACAGACACACATACAGACAGACACAGACAGACACACATAGACACACACACACACACACACAGACAGACAGACAGACAGACACACACACACACACACACACAGACAGACAGACAGACAGACAGACAGACAGACACACACACATACAAACAGACACAAATACACACAGACAGACACACATACAGACAGACACAGACAGACACACATAGACACACACACACAGACAGACAGACAGACAGACAGACAGACACAGACAGACAGACAGACACACATAGACACACACATACAGACAGACACAGACAGACACACATAGACACACACACACACACACACACACACACACAGACAGATACACAGTCTCAACACAGTGTCAACAATGCAGATTCAGTATAAGAAATGAACAGTTATTTAAAGAAAGACAACATCAAAAAGAAAGGTCTGGATTTAAAAGCGCTGAGAGTTGTTGTGGACCTGCAGTTTTCTGGGAGTTTGTTCCAGATATGTGGAGCATAGAAACTAAATGCTGCTTCCCCCTGTTTAGTTCTGACTCTGGGGACAACAAGCAGACCTGTCCCAGACGACCTGAGAGGTCTGGGTGGGTCATAGTGTAGCAGACCTGTCCCAGACCACCTGAGAGGTCTGGGTGGGTCATAGCGTAGCAGACCTGTCTCAGACGACCTGAGAGGTCTGGGTGGGTCATAGTGTAGCAGATCAGAAATGTATTTTGGCCCTAAACCGTTTAGTGATTTATAAACCAGCAGAAGTATTTTGAAATCTATTCTTTGTGGTACAGGAAGCCAGTGTAGAGACTTGAGAACTGGAGTGATGTGATCCTCTCTCTTGGTCTCAGTGAGGACTCGAGCAGCAGCGTTCTGAATCAGCTGCAGCTGTCTGATTGATTTTTTAGGGAGACCTGTGAAGACACCGTTACAGTAGTCAAGTCTACTGAAGAGAAAAGCATGGACAAGTTTTTCCAAATCCTGTTGACACATTAGTCCTTTAACCCTTGATATATTTTTAAGGTGATAATAGGCTGACTTTGTTATTGTCTTAACGTGGCTGTTAAAATTCAGGTCTGAGTCCATGACTACACCAAGATTTCTGTCTGTTGTTTTTAACATTATCGTTTGAAGCTGAGTGCTGACTTTTAATCGTTCCTCCTTTGCTCCAAGACAGACACACATACAGATACACAGACACACACACACACACACAGACAGACAGACAGACAGACACACATACAGATACACAGACACACAGACAGACAGACAGACAGACAGACACACATACAGATACACAGACACACACACACACACACACAGACAGACAGACAGACACATACAGATACACAGACACACACACACACACACAGACAGACAGACAGACACACATACAGATACACAGACACATACAGAAACACACACACACACACACACATACAGACACATACAGATACACATATAGACACACACACACACACACAGACAGACACACACACACACACACACACACACACACACACACACACACACACACACACACACACACACACACACACACACACACACACACACACACACACACACACACACACACACACACAGACAGACAGACAGACACACAGACACACACACATATAGACAGACACACACACACACACATACAGACACACATAGACACACACAGACACACACACATATAGACAGACACACACACACACACACACATACAGACACACACAGACACACACACAGATGCAAACACACACACACACACACACACACACACACACATATATACAGACAGAGACACACACACACAGACAGACAGACAGACAGACAGACAGACAGACACATACTGAACACTGAATCATGGGTAACCAGAGGACAAACTAGAAAACAGAGAGAGCAGCTCTGTTTACTCAGGAAGAGGACATCTGATTCACCTTCAGATTTATTTGTTTTAAACATGAGTTGATTTAATTCAGACTAAGAAACCTAAAACTATAAGTGGGATCAAATCTGTGATTCACTTCATCCAAAACACAAAACATGAGTGGATTTTGTTTTTGTAAATGAGAAAACAACCAACCTGACTAATGTCCTTTCTGGGCTTGTGTGTGTGTGTGTGTGTGTGTGTGTGTGTGTGTGTGTGTGTGTGTCTGAGTGAATGTCAACAGTCCGGCTGTAAATTATGGAGTCAGCATGAAAGATTAAATAGGACCAAGTCCCCCCTGGGGAGACTACGGAGGAAGTGGTCTCGGAGAAATGAATATTTATTGACAAGTGGCTTTATTGACACACAATGAGTTGACAGTGTTGACGCATGGGAGCAGATGCTCGCTGTGCTGAGTGTGTGTGTGTGTGTGTGTGTGTGTGTGTGTGTGTGTGTGTGCGCGATCTGATCGATGTTGTCTCACGCCTAGCCGAGCGATTCCACCGCTGAGAGACTCAGACAGATGGACGGAGTGAGAGAACGACAAGAGCGTAGAAAAAAGTAAAGCAGATCATGTGTTCTTCCGAAGTTGAAATAATGCCTCGTCACTCGGCAGTCTGGACAGACGGCACCTCACGATGTATTTTTATTGTTACAGACAGGACACAGAAAGACAGAAATAATGCATTTGAACCGTCCCGTTGTCCTCGGGTCAAATCTGACCCATTTTCAAAAAGTTTCTATGTCAGAAATTTGGGTTTCCTTCAACGAAATTGTAAAAAAAAATAACGTGGATGGTTCCATTCGACGCTCTTCACAAGTTAAATAACGGATCAGTTCACTATTGTCATTGAATTTGGGTGTTTTATTTAATTTTATAGCATGTAAAGAAGAAAAATGTATGAAAGACAGAAATGTAGGTTAAAAAAAGACGACAAAAACGTCCACAAACAAAAAAAAAGCAGAAAGAATCAACAAAAACGTTGGAAAAAGTGACAAAGAACTTTGGGAAAAGTGAGAAAACGTCAAAAAGTGACAAAAAATGTCAGAGAAAGCTTCAGAAACTGTCCAAAAGAATCAACAAAGAACTTCGGGAAAAGTGACAAAAGTGTCTCGAGGTTTTCACTTTAAATGTTGACCCAGAAAAACTAAAAGTTGCAGGTCTACGGGAAGACAACACGAGGGTTAAGAGTGCAGTGTTTGGGCGCCCGGATAGCTCAGTTGGTAGAGCGGGCGCCCGTATATAGAGATTTACTCCTCGACGCAGCAGGCCTGGGTTTGACTCCGCCCTGCGGCCCTTTGCTGCATGTCATTCCCCCCTCTCTCTCCCCTTTCATTACTTCAGCTGTCCTGTCAGTAAAGGCCTAAAAATACCCAAAAAATTATCTTAAAAAAAGAAAGAAAGTGTAATTTCACCGACTGTGTCGCATCCACGAGGTTCAATGGCTGAGCAGCAGTCATTACGCACGGCTGTGGCTATTTGTTTTGCCTCCAGTCTATATCCTCCACTTTCCACTTCTGGGATAGTTCAGGTGACGCCGGAAATTCAGCCGGATGTCCCTCATTTCCCCCGGATGTCCCTCATTTCCCCCGGATGTCCCTCATTTCCCCCGGATATCCCTCATTTCCCCCAGATGTCCCTCATTTCCCCCGGATGTCCCTCATTTCCCCCAGATGTCCCTCATTTCCCCCAGATGTCCCTCATTTCCCCCGGATATCCCTCATTTCCCCCGGATGTCCCTCATTTCCCCCGGATGTCCCTCATTTCCCCCGGATGTCCCTCATTTCCCCCGGATGTCCCTCATTTCCCCCAGATGTCCCTCATTTCCCCCGGATGTCCCTCTGCGTCCCCTTCCTCTTTCTCTGTGTTGGCGTTCTAAAGCCGACCGGCAGTAGATTGGACGAACGCGTCTCGTGGGTTTGGCTTCTCCCGGATTTCACAACCGACCATAACGGCGGCTCGTTCAGAATACGATCTCGTGTTTTACGAAGATAGTTCACAGAAATGGGTTTCTGAAAACATTTCAAGCGAGAAATCGGCCGTGCAGTTGCTGAGTCTGTTTTTTTGATCGACAAAGGTCCGTTTAAAAGATTTTCATCAGATTTTGAGAGACGTTTCGTCATTTCCGCTCAGTGTTTTAACGTAAGTGTTCCTTTTGGGACAATGCTAACCATCCAAAGTGGGCACTGCGGCAGGAAGTGGTCCGTGCACGTTAGCAGTGGACTGACGGAAGTATGCAGAATGAGACACAGCCAGAATGAACACAGACAAAAGTTTAAAAAAACTAATCTGAGATGTGTTCCTGGAGAGACAAAGAGAAAAGAAGACCAGAGCAGAGCAGAGAGTGGGAGTGAGTTCACCGTTATCTTAAGTTTCTCTGAAGTAAGAATATTGATCGGCAGTGGCACTGACGGACAGTTTCAGAGCTGATCTAAAGCCCACATCTGCAGTCTGCGGTGGTCTCCTCGTCCCCGCTGAGACGTCGTCCCCGACGCCCCCTCAAGCTCTATTTCTGTAGCGTCACATTATCCACCCTGCTATAAATCATTTGGACACAGCTGGTGAAACGAACATGACTTAGCACTCTGAGCTTTCCTCGAGGAGTGCCAACAAGACGTCTGAATCAAAGCCAGCGCGGATTCTTCCCATACCAACACGCATAGCCGAGTAATGAGCCACTCGAGAGCTCGTTTCACAGGGATTTCACAACCGCTGAGAGCAGTTGTCAGACTGCTCTTCGCTTTTTAAAATGCATGTAGAGCAGCGAGGCTCTCCGCCGAAGCCAGTGCTCAGGGAGTGAGCAGCGGTCAAACCACAGGATGGCAAACCTCTCTGTTAGAAACAGACGCCAAAGTCTGAAGGAGTTCATTTTCGCCATGAAGTTAGGACTGATGCCGTTATGCAGCTCAGGAGTTAGAGAGGGTTGGCGGTTTCGATCCCCAGCTCCTCCTGTCCACATGTCAAAGTGTCCTTGGGCCAAACAAGTCCTGCTTCCACCTTCAGAAATTCAAAACATATTTCTTTCTCCAACGTTTTCATGCTTTTTTTTAACACTTTTTGTAGAAAGAAAATCTCTTTGTCGCTTTTTTTGACAATTGTTTCGCTTTTTAGACATGTTTACGCTCATTTCAAGTGTTTTTTTTATTTTCTTTACCTTTTTTTTTTTACGTTTTTGTCGCATTTTCAATTTTTTTTTCTTATTTCTGAAAAATAAGTAGTTTTTCCGACATTTTTTTCAACTTTTTTGTCACTTTCTTCAACATTTTTGTCACTTCTTTTCCTCTTTTTTACTTACTTTAAAAAGCATATAATGCTTGACTCGGTCGGGACCAACTACAATATTTGGTGAGTCCAATGACCGAGTCCGAGACAAGTCCGAGTCCGAAAACCAACGAGTCCGAGACAACAGAAAAGTGTCTTGAGTCCGGCCACGAGTCCTACAGCCCTGCCTCGAGGAGCCATGAAGTAGCAACGCTGGGAGCAGGGACGTCTATTTAGAGCGCCTCATTTTATTAATTAAAGTTTCAATATTTGGAGCCAGTGTATCGATTGTCGTAACGACCCAGCCCTACTCTACGGTGCCCCTCCATTGTACATAGCGTAATAAAGTGTCTTCCAGTGGGAAAACACGATAGAAACTATGGTGTAAATAAACAGTAACCACATACAAACCAGTCACATTGAACCTAGTCTACATACACGACGTTCCACTTCCGGGATTGTTCAACTGCTGACGGATATTCTGCGGGATTTAAGTCATTTAGGCCGGATGTCCGTCCCCTTCCTCTGTCTCTGTGTTGGCGTTCTAACCTCTGGTGGATTTGTGAGGACTATGGTTACTACTGCTCCTCAGATCTCTGCAGGGTAAATCCAGACAGCTAGCTAGACTATCTGTCCAATCTGAGCTTTCTGTTGCACTAAAACTACTTTTGAACGTCCACATGTTCCACCAAAACAAGTTCCTTCCAGAGGCTATTTAGCAGAGCCTCTGGAAGCCCCGCCCCAAGACGATTGTGATTGGTTTAAAGAAATGCCAATAAACCAGAGCATGTTTTTCTCCCATCCCAGAATGCTGCATGGACTAGCCAGACCGTTCCTCCGCAGCACTGTGTACTGATGAAACTCTTAGGATAATAAAACATTGTATGCAACGCTAAAGCTATACATGGAAGTCTTTGCAATTAAACTATGAGATTGGAAACAACACAACTGAGAGTCTTTAAAAAACAGATTGGAGCTGTGAAAGCCTCTTAGCCTCTGATGTATGCGTTAGAAAAAGGTTTTGTTGGGGATAAAGAGATCCAAGGCAGTCGAGAAAAAGGTTAAGTAGCCTTCATTCCCTTTGGCTTTTCATTATAAAAAAGTTCAATTGTGCCCGGCACGGCCACGATTAGACTTTGTGGCATAAAAAGCTGTCCACTGAAATATATACAGCGCTGGCATTTTCCATAATGACATGTCGACCATGAGTCGGCTGAACACTGAGCACTGAAAGCAGTATAATACTAACCACTAATCAAGAGACTTCATTTGAGAACAAATGCCAATGCAGTTCTACGTGTAGTTGAACTTTTCCAAAGAAAATGTGACAAGCCAATGAAATGTTCCTTAACAGCATTTAAACAACATGTAGGAGCCACATATTGTATGTTGTTTATGGTCTCATTTATATTATTCATTGATTATTATATTGTGCACTGATATTGTAGGTTGGTGGGCGGTTTGAGCAGAAGTGATGACATATT
>NC_135876.1:24641381-24648881 GCF_031162955.1 Sander vitreus | reverse complement strand
GTGATCAGCGGTTAATGTGACAGCGTTTGCAGCACTTTGCAGCAGTTCCAGTTGGGCTGCTTTGTCCGTGTCGTACAGGCTGTGTATCCGTGAAACTACTGTCCCCCTCAACAACTTTTTAAAAGTAAACTTTCCATTCAGAATCTTATTAGCATCCATTTCTGCGTCTCGTGCTCGCCATCCACTTAAAACGTAACGTTAGCCTACTACTCTTTGGCCGGCTCGCAAGCCCAAACAAGTGTGTGCGGCGTGCCTGTTGTTTGGTTTCCGGTCTAGCTAGATCCGGTGTGGTGTTGTAGTTTTTCTAACGTTACTAGTTGTTGCAACAGCATGTGAAAAAAACGACAAAGGTTGCTAGGCCAAAAAGAACGTTAATCTCGCGATAAAAAACGCTGTTAAAATGGGTTTGCATTAACGCCGTTAACACCGCGTTTAACTGACAGCACTAGCAATTACACTTTTCATGTTGCAGCCAGATTGCTTTTGCAGTGACATAAGCTAGGAACATGGTTTATTTTCCAGTGGCTGCTGGTATCATAATACACATTCTGTTAGTTAGTTAGTTAGCGATAGAGAAAAGGGTATTTTACAATAACTATGAATGCACCATGAGTTTTACCAGTTTTAAGTAAACGCAACCTTTATTCACGTCTGTGTTGTTTTTCCAAAAACAGCAGTGACCAGTGCTACTTTGTGTCTTTTAGCTCATAGCTTTAGCGGCAGACTGTCATGATAGACTGTTGTACGTCCCGCTGTTGGAATCCTCTACAATACAGTCACACGTTTACACCGTTTAGCTGTCAGCATTTTAACTGTTTTAAACGGGACAATTTCATAGTGGTTGGTGTAAACCGGGACATTTTAGCGTCCAGACAGGCTTTTGCCGGGACTCGGGACAAGCTACTCAAAATCGGGACTGTCCCGGTCAAACTGGGACGTCTGGTCACCATAGTCATTACGCCGACCAGCGTAGCGCACGTAGTGCAAGCGTAGGGTTTGGCAGAAACCGAACCCCGTCAAAAAGCCCAATATTCAGCCGAATCCTGGATTCGGTGCATAGTTACAACGCCGGTCCATTTAAGTAGTACTCTCGGGACACAAACACCCGTTGCCTGGGCGACAGTCTTGTGTTTTCCCCTTAACTTCTTCCGGGACACAAACTCCGCTCCATCCATAATTACTGAAAAACTCCCTCAGTCTCTGTCAGGTTTCCCCCAAAAAAGTTGACAACAAGTCTGAGGAATTTGTGTAATATTTTTCAGAAACCTGCTGTATTATGTAAACCTTATATGGGGTCAGCTCTATGTTCCCACAGCCCAATGTTCCCACATTTCTGAAATTTTTCTTAAAATTAGGTCTTGTGTTCCTACATTTCCCTTCAATTTAAGCCCTATCCTCCCACAACATTTTTTAGGGTTAGGGGGATTAAATGTGATACAAATGTATGAAAAAGGAAATGTGGGAACATAGGGCTGTGGGACCATAGGGCTGTGGGACCATAGGGCTGTGGGAACATAGGGCTGTGGGAACATAGGGCTGTGGGAACATAGAGCTGTGGGAACATAGGGCTGTGGGAACATAGGGCTGTGGGAACATAGGGCTGTGGGACCATAGGGCTGTGGGAACATAGGGCTGTGGGAACATAGGGCTGTGGGAACATAGGGCTGTGGGAACATAGGGCTGTGGGACCATAGGGCTGTGGGAACATAGAGCTGTGGGAACATAGGGCTGTGGGAACATAGAGCTGTGGGAACATAGGGCTGTGGGACCATAGGGCTGTGGGACCATTGGGCTGTGGGAACATAGGGCTGTGGGACCATTGGTCTGTGGGAACATAGGGCTGTGGGAACATTGGTCTGTGGGAACATAGGGCTGTGGGAACATAGGGCTGTGGGAACATAGGCTGTGGGAACATAGGGCTGTGGGACCATAGGGCTGTGGGAACATAGGGCTGTGGGAACATAAGGCTGTGGGACCATAGGGCTGTGGGAACATAGGGCTGTGGGACCATAGGGCTGTGGGAACATAGGGCTGTGGGACCATAGGGCTGTGGGAACATAGAGCTGTGGGAACATAGGGCTGTGGGAACATAGGGCTGTGGGAACATAGGGCTGTGGGAACATAGGGCTGTGGGAACATTGGTCTGTGGGAACATTGGGCTGTGGGAACATAGGGCTGTGGGACCATTGGGCTGTGGGAACATAGGGCTGTGGGAACATAGGGCTGTGGGAACATAGGTCTGTGGGAACATAGGGCTGTGGGAACATAGGGCTGTGGGAACATAGGGCTGTGGGAACATAGGGCTGTGGGAACATAGGGCTGTGGGAAATAGGCACACTCCCCCTTATATAACTGAGTGTATATACAAGTGTGCTTAATGAATTACCAGTTCGCACCAAATGTTGTGTAGTAATAAATACAGGCAGGTTGTCCACAGATGACTCAGTGTACTTAAAAGCTTCCCAGCCGCTGGCGGCCCGGCGGGGGCGATGCCAGCTGGGGCAGGGTTCGCCACAGTGGGCTTGTGACTGCAGGGTTGCCGGTTTGAATCCCCAGATAGCGTCTGCACAGCGGCGACCTTTGCTGTGACTCAGCATGAAGCTCGTCTGTGACTCAGAGTTTTGTACAAGCAACAAGGTTTGGTCCCGCTGCGGCATTCGTGGTTGTGTTAATGTCACCCTTTTTTCTTCCTGCATCAGAACTCCTCCACTTTTATTTTCTTTGGTCGCAGCTGTGGGAAAGTTACCTTCCTTCACTTTTTTATCCTGTCTCGGTCTCAACCCCTCAAAGTCTCGGTCTTGTCTCGGTCTCGATGCACTCTGGTCTTGGTGATGTCTTGGTCTCGGGTTAAGGTGGTCTTGGCTACAACACTGGGGACAGGAATTTGAGTTTAGAATAATCCAGCGTTCCTTATACAATCATCTGCTGTAACCTCTGACCTCCTCGCTGTTGGCTCTCTGTCACTGTGGGCAGAAGCAGCAGCTCATCTTCTCAGCAGCTCCGTCCCTACCTCTCTCCCTCCCTCCCTCCCTCCCTCCCTCTCTCGCCCACTCTCTCCCTCCCTCCCTCCCTCCTATCATTCTTTTGAGTCCTTTTCTTTCCGCACTTCCTTTCCTTCTCTATCCATTTTTGAGCTTCTTTCCTTTCTTTTCCTTCTCATTTCCTTTTCGTACCTGCTTCCCTTCCTTTCTTTTTTCCTTTATTCCGTTGTTTTCCTCCTCGCTCCCTCCCTTGTCCCTCCCTCCTCCCTCCCTTGTTCCTCCCTCCCTTGTCCCTCCCTCCCTCCACTCCCTCCCTTGTTCCTCCCTCCCTCCCTCCTTGTTCCTCCCTCTCTCCTTCCTTCCTCCCTCCACTCCCTCCCTTGTTCCTCCCTACCTTCCTCCCTCCCTCCTCCCTACCTCCCTCCCTCCCTCCCTTGTTCCTCCCTCCCTCCTTGTTCCTCCCTCCCTCCTTGTTCCTCCCTTCCCTCCTCCCTCCCTTGTTCCTCCCTACCTCCTTGTTCCTCCCTCCCTTGTTCCTCCCTACCTCCTTGTTCCTCCCTCCCTCCCTCCTCCCTCCCTTGTTCCTCCCTACCTCCCTCCCTCCCTCCTCCCTCCTCCCTCCCTCCTTGTTCCTCCCTCCCTCCCTCCTCCCTCCCTTGTTCCTCCCTCCCTCCCTCCCTCCCTCCCTCCTCCCTCCTCCCTCCCTTGTTCCTCCCTACCTCCCTCCCTCCCTTGTTCCTCCCTACCTCCTCCCTCCTCCCTCCCTTGTTCCTCCCTACCTCCCTCCCTCCCTCTGGCTGACCGGTGCTCCTCCTGTGGGACTGCTGTGTATCAGTGGATCAGATGTGACTGCATGGGCGGCGATGAATGTAATGGATATGAATGTGGAATATTAATTATGATGAATGCCGTCCCCGCGTTGTCTGTTCTGTCTCAGTGGTGACATGTGTGGGCGGGTCCCCGGTCGCACAGCGACAACAAGCCTCCAGTCGTAAACACTGATGGGAAACTGAGCTGGTGTTAGTGCCGGGAAGAAAGACTAAAACCTCTCCGCCTTCAAAATGTTCTAACAACCTTTTTCAAATCACAGATTTAAGAGTTATAGGATGTTGGAAGAAGTAAATCCTTTACTTAAAGGAGGATTCCGGTCGATTTCAACACGTAGCTCTGTTGTTTGTTGTCACGTAGTGCTGTCAGTGGCGAGAAAAACGGAAATACTCGGTGTTGCCCACACCGAGTTATGCTACTGCTAGCGTTAGCACCCAGGAGGCTAAAACGGGGCAGCTTTTAAACCTTTTAGCCTCTTAACATGTTCGAGATGTCATTACACTGTTAAAAAAAAAACAATCCAGAAATGTATTTTGCTAATGAAAGAAATACTATATTGACAGTTTTCCATAAGGTGTGTGTGTGTGTGTGTGTGTGTGTGTGTGTGTGTGTCTGGTGCGTGCGTCTGTGTGTGTGTGTGTGTGTGTGTGCGCGCGTGCTTGCATGTGTGTGTGTCTGGTGTGTGCATCTGTGTGTGTGCGTGCGTGCGTGTGTGTGTGTGTGTGTGTGTGTGTGTGTGTGTGTGTGTGTGTCTGGTGCGTGCGTGTGTGTGTGTGTGTGTGTGTGTGTGTGTGTGCGTGCGTGCGTGTGTGTGTGTGTCTGTGTGTGTGTGTGTGTGTGTGTGTCTCTCTCTGTGTGTGTGCGTGCGTGCGTGTGAGTGTGTGCGTGCGTGCGTGCGTGTGTGCGTGTGTGTGTGTGCGTGCGTGTGTGCGTGTGTGTGTCTGGTGCGTGCATCTGTGTGTGTGTGTGTGTGTGCGTGTGTGTGTGTGTGTGTGTGTGTGTGTGTGTGTCTCTCTGTGTGTGTGCGTGCGTGTGCGTGTGAGTGTATGCGTGCGTGTGTGTGTGTGTGCGTGCGTGCATAGGCGCCGATACCGTGGGGCTCGAGCACCCACGTGTGCCAGACTGCCAGTAGGCTACATACATTTTAAAAATAAACATTGCAGTTGGTGCTAAGTGGAGCGTCTGTCATAGTGTGATTGGTTATGTCGCTGTCAGTCCCCTCGGATAAAAACGCCTCTTTAGTGAGCTCTCTCTCTCCCCCTAGGGTGAGAGCTCTCTCCCCCCTAGGGTGAGAGCTCTCTCCCCCTAGGGTGAGCAGAGCAACTGGAACAGTGACAGGACGTCATCACTCGCCAAGTTATGGCAACCAAATAACCAACAGGGCGAGTACTACTTCACTCAATAAGTGATTAACAGCGACGAAAGCCGCGACATGAAATCCGCACTCACGCCTGTGAAATATGACAGCTACAGTTTATTGGAAAATAGCATTGTGGACACTGAAGTTGATGAATTTACTGTTTATCAGACCCCAGATGAGACAAGAAGCTAACGTTAGCTAATGTGCTGTGACGGCCCCTCTGCCTCTGACGCCCCGCTGCAGGAGACTGCCGGTTAGCGGGGGTGCATACCGCTCAAAACCAACATGAAAAATGTAGCTAGTAATGTTCACTCAGCGTTTAGTTTTGTTGTTAAACTGTGTGTTAAATGAGCGGTGACGTTAAATCACCCTACGGTACCGTCTATTTGCTGGATGGTTTCAAGGTAACGGTCGGTAGCTAACATTAACAGATAAGCTGCACACAGTGTGTGTGTGTGTGTGTGTGTGTGTGTGTGTGTGAAAGAAATACTATATTGACAGCTTTTCATAAGGTGCGTGTGTGTGTGTGTGTGTGTGTGTGTGTGTGTGTGTGTGTGCATGTATGTGTGTGTTGCAGATCGTGCCCAGATGGGTTTGAATGTCTGAAGGCGGGGAGGAACCCTAACTACGGCTACACCAGCTTCGACAGCTTTGGCTGGGCCTTCCTGTCCCTGTTCCGCCTGATGACACAAGACTACTGGGAAAACCTCTACCACCAGGTAATGTTTATACGCCGGGCCGGTCCTCGAGCCCGTCTCAGCTCGAGGAGAAACCTGGGGTAACAAATATCTTTGATCGTATTACTGCCTGTCGCTTTTTTGGACATTTTTGTAGCTTTCTTTCGTCCTTTTTGTTGTCGTTTCCGGCTTTCTCAGACGTTTTTGTCACTTTTTCCGACATAATGCCCTAAAAAAAGTCAACTAACGAGTAGAGATGTTCCATACTGGTATCGGTATCGGGAAGTACTGGTGTTAATGCACCGATCTGATACCACGTAATAAAGCCCTAAAGAAAATCTACGTTAAAGTAGTTTATTTATGTTGTTTTTCCGTTATAACTGACTGTCAAACTGCAGAATAAAAGAACGTTCTGTGGCGTTCATGTTTCACAAAGAGTTTAACCTGAGCCAGACGACAACAAAGATAGAAATAATATCACATCCATACAGGGATAGTAGTATACAGCTGTTATACATCATATCATCCATACAGGGATAGTAGTATACAGCTGTTATACATCATATCATCTATACAGGGATAGTAGTATACAGCTGTTATACATCATATCATCCATACAGAGATAGTAATATACAGCTGTTATACATCATATCATCCATACAGAGATAGTAGTATACAGTTGTTAAAACCTAATAACATATATGACACACTGGTATCAGATCAGTACTCGGTATCGGCCGATACGCAAGTTCAGGTATCAGAATCGGTATCGGGAAGCAAAACATGGTATCGGACCATCTCTACTAACGAGTTCCTTAGCCATCATAGAATTGAGCAATCAAGAAAAACAATGATAACATCTTTTAACACCAACCTGTTTCACTGCCTGAATATGAAAACTCTCTGCTTTTGTGGGAATTCCTGAGTCTCAAAGTCTGCAAATCTGCCATATTCTGCTTTGAATGTCAGGTAATTGCAGTTTAAAAAACACTTCTCGTGTTTTTGGTTTGACGCACATCTAGGTGGGCCGGCTCTAAATCTGCAACGGGCCGGATTTGACCCGCAGGCCTTGAGTTTGACACGTGCTGTAAACAAAATAATATTAATAACTGAAAGCAATCCAACATTGTATCAGCTCCTCTCTTCTCTCATCTGGATTGTATCAACTAGACAGTTGCAGGACACTGTGTAGGGAGTTTGTAATGACTAAAGCAAGCAGAAACTGTCAAACATGTCCCACTGTTTATCTGCCTGTGTGTCATTGGGTTCTCTTTGAATTCCTTTGCAGACGCTGCGTTCGGCCGGTAAGACCTACATGGTGTTTTTCGTGGTGGTGATCTTCCTGGGCTCCTTCTACCTGGTCAACCTCATCCTGGCCGTGGTCGCCATGGCGTACGAGGAGCAGAACCAGGCGACCATCGCCGAGGCCTGCCAGAAAGAGCGGGAGTTCCAGGTGGCCATGGAGAGGCTGAAGAAGGAGCAGCAGGTAAACTGAAGCGCTGACTCGAGTCTGATTTATGGTTCCTCGGAGGCTCCACGCAGAGCTTTCACCTACGAGAGTGGCCTGAAGTTATACGTGTGTGTTTGTGTTTGCGTCGATCTCTTAGCAGGGCACAGGATGTGGACAGAACACAGGATGTGTGTGTGTGTGTGT
>NC_135876.1:24603881-24636381 GCF_031162955.1 Sander vitreus | reverse complement strand
AAAGTCTCGGTCTCAACCCCTCAAAGTCTCGGTCTCAACCCTTCAAAGTCTCTGTCTTGTCTCGGTCTCAGCCCCTCAAAGTCTCTGTCTTGTCTCGGTCTCAACCCCTCAAAGTCTCAGTCTTGTCTCGGTCTCAACCCTTCAAAGTCTCTGTCTTGTCTCGGTCTCAACCCCTCAAAGTCTCTGTCTTGTCTCGGTCTCAACCCCTCAAAGTCTCGGTGTCAACCCCTCAAAGTCTCGGTCTCGACCCCTCAAAGTCTCCATCTTGTCTCGGTCTCAACCCCTCAAAGTCTCGGTCTCAACTCCTCAAAGTCTCGGTCTCAACTCCTCAAAGTCTCGGTCTCAACCCCTCAAAGTCTCGGTCTTGTCTCGGTCCCAACCCCTCAAAGTCTCTGTCTTGTCTCGGTCCCAACCCCTCAAAGTCTCGGTCTTGTCTCTGTCTCGACCCCTCAAAGTCTCCATCTTGTCTTGGTCTCAACCCCTCAAAGTCTCGGTCTCAACTCCCTCAAAGTCTCGGTCTCAACCCCTCAAAGTCTCGGTCTCAACCCCTCAAAGTCTCGGTCTCGACCCCTCAAAGTCTCCGTCTCGGCCCCTCAAAGTCTCCGTCTTGTCTCGGTCTCAACCCCTCAAAGTCTCTGTCTTGTCTCGGTCTCGATACGCTCTGGTCTTGGTGATGTCTCGGTTTAGGTGGTCTTGATTCCGACACTGCATCAGACTCTCACGCTGCAAATATTTTATATTTTCTCAGTGTTTTGCACCGAGGCTGTTAACCTCCAGTAAATCAGCTGTGTGCCTGGAAACGCACACTGACACATGCACGCATGCACGCATGCACGCACGCACGGACGAACACACACACACACACACACACACACACACACACACACACACACACACACACACATCCTGTGTTGTGTCCTTTCAGACACAAACAGCAGAGATGATAATCGAATCACCCTCGAACGGCATGACTCAGTGACCAAACACACACAAACAGAGAGTGTGTGTGTGTGTGTGTGTGTGTGTGTGTGTGTGTGTGTGTGTGTGTGTGTGTGTCGGACGTTTTCTCTCAGTGGTTCATGGTGTTTCTCAGGAACGCACACTCGCACATGCGGTTGAGAATTAGTGAAAACCAATCTCCCTCATTGGACAATAAATATCCGTCTGTCTGTCTGTCTGTCACGTGACCAACCGGCGGTCTCCTAATTTCGTAGGATACGCTTTGGTGTGTATGTATTTTCCTACGATATCTTGCGGACCCGTTCACGGGAATGCGTTGAACTGGGAAATTATCTTGCAGTACAGTGTCACTTAAAACTCTGACAGTTTCCGATGCTGAAACTTCCAGAAGAAAGCTGCAGCTGGAGGCCAGACGGATCCGCGTCACCAGGGACTAGATTTATTTTAATACTTGTTTGTCAGTTGTTCTCCCGTCAGACAGTAGGTTAAAGTATCATGAGGACAAACACAGCAGCTCCAGGCCTGAAGGAGTTCCTTTCCTCCACCGGCTGACACCTACACCGTTATATAACCAGAACAAGAAGACGTTAAATAATACTTTACTCTCCCATTTGTACTAAAAAACCACATCAGCTGTCAGGGTCACGATGGAGGTTCAGATCTGTAGACACCAGTGTTGAGCAAGTTAAGGCAGCTACACATCTGGCCAATAATCGGCCGTCTGACAGTCTGGTGAGGTCAGTGACTCGAGTCTGGTCGGTGTGTCCGTGCCGTCGTCCGTTGGAGGAGCTGTCGGCCTTCATTTGGGCCGACCTGACATGCTCAGTCAGAGACAGGGCAGTCGGGACTCACCTGGAAACGGGGAGCGGGATGAGCGTGACTAGAGCCTCTCAAAATCTGACGAAAATCTTTTAAACTGACCTTTGTTGATCTGAAATGAAGACAGATTCAGCAACTGCACGGCCTATTTCTCTCTTCAAATGTTTTCAGAAACACGTTTCGGTGAACTATTTTAGGACAATATGAGATCATATCCTGAATGAGTCGCCATTAATGGCCGGTTGAAAAATCCAAAATCCGGAAGCAGCAGCCAGACCCACGTGACGCGTTCGTCCAATCAGCTGCCGGTTTTCATTTATGGGCGACAATACAGATTAGCGCCACCTGCTGTTATGGAGACGTATTACGTCTCGTCTCCTTGTACTTTTTTGACCAACGCGGGGAGACTGATCAGTCCGACTGCCTTTTCTGCCGACGGTCGGCCGTCTGGTTGGTCTGTGGCCCAACAGGTAGATTAGCTCTCCAAGCTAACGTTAGTCAAAGTGTTGACATATGAAAGCGTCAAACATGCATTTTAGATGAAGGAGATGTTTGCTCAGCAACGTTAAACTGTATGTATGGGACGCAGGAGTTTTCTACCCAGAAGTTATTGTAAACAAACATTGTGAGTGTCTCTTTTGGATATCGGCAATTTGAATCAATTACCTTTACATTTTTGGAGACACTGTGGATGAGTTAAAGGTCCCATGGCATGAAAATTTCCCTTTTTATGAGTTTTTTACCATTAATATGAGTTCCCCCAGCCTGTCTATGGTCCCCCAGTGGCTAGAAATGGTGATAGGTGTAAACCGAGCCCTGGGTATCCTGCTCTGCCTTTGAGAAAATGAAAGCTCAGATGGGCTGATCTGGAATCTTCCCTTTATGACATCATAAGGGGAAAGGTTACCTCCCCTTTCTCTGCTTTGTCCACCCAGAGAATTTGGCCCCCCCATGAGAGAGAGAGAGAGAGATATCCTGGCTTGAAAACGAGCGTAGCAGGACAGTTGGTCAAGGCCTTAGACTTAATTTAGCTTATAGAAACACTTCATCATTCAGTTCATCACAAAAAAGCAAACATAAAAAGCCACAAAAACGGGATATGAACCCAAAAAACCTAATACATGAATATCAACAAACACACACAGACACACACACACACACACACACACACACACACACACACACACACACACACACACACACACACACACACACACACACACACACACACACACACACAGAAATGAGCTCATGGTTAATGAGGGAACCATCATAACACACTCTCCTTTTCCGCCTCTCGCACAAACAAAGCCGGTGTCCCCCTGGGGACAGACACACACGGTTACACAATCCCCCATTGACACACACACACACACACACATACACACACACACACACACACACACACACACACACACACACGCACACACACACACACACACACACACACACACACACACACACACACACACACACGCACGCACGCACACGGTTACACAATCCCCCATCGACACACACACACAAACAGACAGACAGACAGACAGACAGACAGACAGATAGACACGCACACACACCAGGGGCGGACAAAACAGAAACAAAAATATTAAAAAAGCTACAATAACGTTGGGGGGGGGGAATGCCAGAAAAGTTGAAGAAAAAAAATCGGAAAAAACGGAAAATAACAACCAAAATGTTAATAAAAAAAACAACAAATGCGTTGAAAAAAATGACGAAAGAAGCTTAAAAAATGCCCAAAAAAGTTGAAAACCCCCCCCGCTGAAATCTTACCTAGCTCACCACATTGGTCGGCTCTGATCCAAAATATTCAACATCAACACATCTGGAAAAAGGAAAGGGAGGAAAACGTCACAATGAAAAGTAACTGAAGTCGTCAGACAAATGTAGTGGAGTAAAAAGTACAATATTTACCTCTGACATGTAGCGGAGTACACCTAGAAAGTAGCAGAACACGAAAATACACTTGTAATACGTGGAACATATAGATATTTGCTGGACGTTACTAGGGTTGCAAAGGGACGGACATTTTCCCGTAAATCTCCAGAAACTTTCCAGAAACGTTCCAATTTGGAAACTTTCATGGGAATTAATGGAAATTATGAGAATGAATGGGAAATGTTGGGTAATTTATACAAACTCCATCTTATACAAACATAAATATAAACATTTTGTTTGGTAATAAGCAGACAGGCATATACAGTGAATAGAAATGTTGAGTTATTCGTCAGTAGAATATGATATTCTTTCATTGAACAAGAAATAAACACGTAGGTTAATAGCAATGGGTTATGTATTACCCCTACCCCCCCAAAAAAAAAAAAAAAAACTAAATGTTGGCCAGTATGTAGTAGCCTATGCCGATTACTGCGTGCGTGCACGTCACTGACGAATATAGGGAGGACATTTAACTGAAGTTGCATGAAATCAGGTTGTTTTAACCAAGATTATGCTGCAAGATGGGTCTTTTTCAACTACATTTAAGTTCCCTGTTATAGACTAACAGTATTATAACAAGCTATATTAAAAATATTCAGTTTATTCCCATTAATTCCCGTTTATTCCCGTTAATTCCCATGGAAAGTTTCCAACTTTGAAAATTCCCGGAATTTTGCAACCTTAGACGTTACACACACTAATGTGAAAAACAGAAGTACTGGCACTTATTTCTTTCTGCTTCCAGCACTACTGTGGGGAAACATGTCATGTCCTTACAGATGAATGGATGAAAACTCCTGCACAGTTCTGAGCAGTAACGTTGTGCCGTAGCATGCGGACCTTCTCTGCAGGGCTCGTGTGGGAGGTCTTCAGTTTATAGTTTCATGTTTTGACATGAAGTATTTCTGCTTCCTCGTGTCCTTGAAGAACACGAACCTGTCGTCCCGCTGCTCAGCCTGATGGAGAGGCGAGTGGGAGGAGGAGGAGGACACAGAAATGTAACCAAGGCAACCCCCCAGCAGCTAACGGAAGCTGCATTAGTGCACGGCTGGCTGCTGTTAGAGTGTGTGTGTGTGTGTGTGTGTGTGTGTGTGTGTGTGTGTGTGTGTGTGTTTCCCTGTGTTTCCCTGTGTTTGTGTGGTGCTTCCCTCCTTCACACGCAGACAGGATGTAGGTGTTGTGTGGGCGGTGGCCTTCAGGCCCATGCGTCACGTCTCATTGGAGGAGCATTTACCAGGACCTGTTTTGCACTTACACCTGCGCAAATTAGACGCATTATTGTTCATGTCTGAGAGGGCTGAGAGGTCTTAAACCACCCCATGGATCGCCGCCGGCTTCATCTCTATCGGTTAAAGATGTTACAACCTACACAACGTTATTTCAAACTTAAAGCGTCATTAAAAAAAACTTTTTTTTTTAACCTGGACCCTTTTTTTACCCCAATGCGTCGGTGTCTTATTGAATAATGTGAACAAAAATCTTTGAAATGGGTGCCTCATTGGGCGAGACATAGGCGTAATTTACAGGGGGGGTGGTGGGATTACAACCCCCCCAAATATTATAACTGGTCAGTGTCCCCCCCACCCCCTACCCCCATTTCTATTTTTTTTAATTTTTACATAAATAGACATTTGCAACATGAGTTGTTGCAGAAGATTTCTCCAGAATGCAGGAAATTAAGTGTTTGACGCTCAAACGTTTCAAACAAACTGTCAAAGAAATGACAAAAACGCAGATAAAAACTAAACGGCTGCCTATAACTCATCTGGTAGAGCGCGCGCCCCATGTAGGCTCAGTCCTTACCAGCGGCCCGGGTTCAAATCCTGCAGTTTGGACTTCCATCAGCTGTTTAAGTGTAATGACTAATGTTAACTATCATTTTAGTGATCAATAATGAGCCTGTGTCTATGTTATCTCCTTACATATACCTACGCTCTCCGTCTCTGCTAGATTGGGAATGATTGAGATTTCTCTTGGCACAGCTACCAGAAGACTTCCAACTTTCAGACAGGTTGCTCACGTCACATCTACGTCTTCAAGCTCAGTTGGAGGCTGCTCAGTAACGCTCAGCCATCACCGGGAAAGAGCTTCTAATGTCCTTCACTGTTCTCCGTCCAGAGACACAGGATCTGTTGGTCCATTTATATATGTCAATGGTCATCCCCGCGTCTCATACAGAGGGTGACTACAGGTGCAGCTGTCGTGGGCAGGATGAGGAAGAAAGTGTTTTTTGAACATGAAAGCATAGTCCTAGTAACAACACAAAATAGTTCCCCTTTAAGCTCGCCTCCTGGGACGCCAGCCACCTCTCTCACAGCAGCACTCTCTTAATTATGCATAACTGGGTGAGTTATTAAAACATTCACTCCCTGTACAGGAGTCATGAAACTTAGCTTTAGAGACCCAAATCATTTTTCGTACCAGGCTGTGAACATGTTAAACTCTGCTGTGAAGTTGTACATTTTAACATGGCGGTCTATGGGGATTGACTCTCTTTTGGACTCAGCCTCCATAGCGTAGTATTGTAGGGCACCACGAAAAGGTACGTGTAAAGGCTTTAGGCTGCCGTACACGTTATTGTAGGCCCAGTATATTATTATACTGTATATATTAAGTATACTTAATTGTACAAAATGTACAAGGGGTTTCCTGCTCGTCACTCTCTTAGCATTTAGGGTCCTTGGTCTAAAAAAGTCCCCCGTACTAAAGGGCTTCAAAGAGACTAATTAGTATTAGATGTTTTTTTGCAAGATCAACACTCACGCCAAAAACACAGTTGCCACGAGCCGCAAGTGTATTTGTCAAGCAAGGTAGGAAATTAGACGCAGGAAGGACACAGCAAGGCTGGATACTTTACAAAATAAAACATATTTCAAAATAAAACACACAGGTTTATGTCTGTCTTGACTTCTCAGCTGTGTCTAGGGCGAGGTAGGCGATCAGGCACACACAGAGAGAGACAGACAGATACACAGGCAGGCAGACAGATACACAGGCAGACAGACAGATACACAGGCAGACAGACAGAGACACAGGCAGACAGACAGAGACACAGACAGACAGACAGACGGAGACACAGGCAGACAGACAGAGACACAGGCAGACAGACGGAGACACAGGCAGACAGACAGACAGACAGACGGAGACACAGGCAGACAGGCAGACAGACATAGACGCAGGCAGGCAGGCAGATAGACAGAGAGAGACAGCAAGATACACAGGCAGGCAGACAGACAGACAGGCAGACAGACAGATACACAGGCAGACAGACAGAGACACAGGCAGACAGACAGAGACACAGGCAGACAGACAGACGGAGACACAGGCAGGCAGGCAGATAGACAGAGACACAGGCAGGCAGGCAGACAGACAGAGACGCAGGCAGGCAGACAGGCAGGCAGACAGACAGACAGACAGAGACGCAGGCAGGCAGACAGACAGACAGAGACGCAGGCAGACAGACAGACAGACAGAGACGCAGGCAGGCAGGCAGACAGACGGAGACACAGGCAGGCAGGCAGGCAGGTAGACAGAGACGCAGGCAGACAGACAGAAAGAGACACAGGCAGGCAGACAGACAGACAGACAGACACACACGAGGAGAGAGAACTGTAGAGTGGAGAGGATCAGGATCGCTTTGTGACCGGCGCGGAGAAATGCACGTCTGGTATGAACAGCCAGGCGCCCGATCGGGCATGAATCCACGCTTCACGGCGCTTCTCGACGCTTCTCGGCCAGTGTGTTCCTGGCGTCATACTTCTGACACATGAAATTATCCAGCAGTCCTTGACTGAGGCAACACACACACACACACACACAGCGGTGGCACACTGATTTCTCTGATTCATTGAACACCAGTCATCACCTGCTTATCTGTTGCCCTGGTGATGAAAAGTGCACTCACAGACACATACAAGGAAATCACTGCACTGTGTTTGACCCATTTGACCTGACATGAATGGGTGTAACAGATAAGTGGATGATGGCTCATGCTCATGTCTGAACCGAGACCGTGTGTGTTGTCTTTTACTGCCTGTATATCCTCTGTGTGTTGGTTTTTGCACTTCATTATAAAGAACAGAACAAGCTGAACAACCTGTGTGTGTGTGTGTGTGTGTGTGTGTGTGTGTGTGTGTGTGTGTGTGTGTGTGTGTGTGTGTCCCTCTCTCAGGTCCCCACGTCCAGCACGGAGCTCAGTACAATGCTGTTACCTCGCCCGTCGTCCACACAAGACTCGGAGAGGAGGGGGAGGGCGCTCAGCGCCGCCAGCTACCTCACTGACGCCATGGAAGGTGAGGAGCAACAACTGCAACAGTGTTTATAACATGGGAACAAAACTTAAAACATAGGAAATACACGTTTCTGATTGGCTCGCAGGTGGTCAAGGACACTTCAAACGGGCAGTTTGCCATTATCTCTGATATCCGTTGAGAAAATATACATCGATAAACTCGCTCTGAAATCACAGAAAAGAAAATGTGCTCCTGCTAACTGCTAGCCTGGAAATCCAGACCCAAATCCGAAAGATTAAGGGTCTGGCACTGAGTAATGAAAACGGCCCAACTCGAGGGGCGGCACCAAGCAGGCATTTGAAAATCTCACTGCACGCTATTGGATAACACTACGACCAATCACAGCAATACACGGGGTGAGGTAAATATCAAGGGGGTAAGCTTCTCCTCGGACCGCGAACCTCCTATGGCGCCATTTTGATGCTAATAAGCCATCACCCCCCGTTAGCATCCCATTGACTCCCATTTATTTTGGTGCCACTTTGACAGAGAATACCTTTACATCTGAAGCGTTTAAAGACTCTATTTGTCCGTTGTTTATTTCTAAAGAAACACGACAATGTATAAAAGGCTCCATTACCTTGTAGCTCACGTTATGGCTCCGTAGCAGACGTTTTTATAACAATAGGCTAACGATTGGGTCATAACCACGAGACTTCCTGTCTCATAGTAGAGGAGTTACCGTATAGTACAGGAGAAGCTCTCAGGCAGTTTGGACTTCCATTAGCTGTTTAAGTGTAATGACTAATGTTAACTATCATTTTAGTGATCAATAATGAGCCTGTGTCTATGTTATCTCCTTACATATACCTACGCTCTCGCTAGATTTCCCGAATGATTTCTATTCTTCCCAGGCAGCCATTGGTTTAAAGAGGAACTATGCATTTTTTTTAGCTTAATTTACCTTACAGCTTCGGAGTCATTGGAATGGTTATATGACTTTTTTTGAGTTGAATGGTGGTCGTCTCGCTCCCCGCTAGCGCCTGTGAGCGGAAAAAACACTCTTGCAACTTTGGGCAAGCAAGCTGCCGGCCTCAGCGTCAGGAAGTATCGCGTGATATCCATAGAGAGTATATAAGAATGGACCAACAGATCCCGTGTCTCTGGACGGAGACAAGTGAAGGACATTAGAAGCTCTTTCCCGGTGATGGCTGAGCGTTACTGAGCAGCCTCCAACTGAGCTTGAAGACGTAGATGTGACGTGAGCAACCTGTCTGAAAGTTGGAAGTCTTCTGGTAGCTGTGCCAAGAGAAATCTCAATCATTCCCAATCTAGCAGAGACGGAGAGCGTAGGTATATGTAAGGAGATAACATAGACACAGGCTCATTATTGATCACTAAAATGATAGTTAACATTAGTCATTACACTTAAACAGCTAATGGAAGTCCAAACTGCCTGAGAGCTTCTCCTGTACTATACGGTAACTCCTCTACTATGAGACAGGAAGTCTCGTGGTTATGACCCAATCGTTAGCCTATTGTTATAACAACGTCTGCTACGGAGCCATAACGTGAGCTACAAGGTAATGGAGCCTTTTATACATTGTCGTGTTTCTTTAGAAATAAACAACGGACAAATAGAGTCTTTAAACGCTTCAGATGTAAAGGTATTCTCTGTCAAAGTGACGTCAAAATGAATGGGAGTCAATGGGATGCTAACGGGGGGTGATGGCTTATTAGCATCAAAATGGCGCCATAGGAGGTTCGCGGACCGAGGAGAAGCTGACCCCCTTGGTGATATCAGGTATCACGATGTAACAAATTGCTTCACGGCACTGCACACATACAGGAACCGGCTAGCTATAAGAACAAGGTAGTGATGGAGTTTTTCACACTATCATCGTGGCAGAAGAAGCAGAAAGCTAGGAAAGCATTGTCGGAGGAACAGAGGAAGAGGAAACATCAGACTGACCGAGAGAGGAGTCAGACACGAGGAAACATAGGAACTGTAGGGGGGGCTCTGTAGAGAAACCTGTAGGGGAGCTCTATAGAGAAACCTGTAGGGGGGGGCTCTATAGAGAAACCTGTAGGGGAGCTCTGTAGAGAAACCTGTAGGGGGGCTCTATAGAGAAACCTGTAGGGGGAGCTCTATAGAGAAACCTGTAGGGGGGGGCTCTATAGAGAAACCTGTAGGGGAGCTCTGTAGAGAAACCTGTAGGGGGGGAGCTCTATAGAGAAACCTGTAGGGGGGCTCTGTAGAGAAACCTGTAGGGGGGCTCTATAGAGAAACCTGTAGGGGGCTCTGTAGAGAAACCTGTAGGGGGGCTCTGTAGAGAAACCTGTAGGGGAGCTCTGTAGAGAAACCTGTAGGGGGGGCTCTGTAGAGAAACCTGTAGGGGGAGCTCTATAGAGAAACCTGTAGGGGGGGCTCTGTAGAGAAACCTGTAGGGGAGCTCTATAGAGAAACCTGTAGGGGGGGCTCTGTAGAGAAACCTGTAGGGGGGGCTCTATAGAGAAACCTGTAGGGGGAGCTCTGTAGAGAAACCTGTAGGGGGGGCTCTGTAGAGAAACCTGTAGGGGAGCTCTATAGAGAAACCTGTAGGGGGGGCCCTGTAGAGAAACCTGTAGGGGGGGCTCTATAGAGAAACCTGTAGGGGGGGCTCTGTAGAGAAACCTGTAGGGGGAGCTCTATAGAGAAACCTGTAGGGGGGCTCTGTAGAGAAACCTGTAGGGGGAGCTCTGTAGAGAAACCTGTAGGGGGAGCTCTGTAGAGAAACCTGTAGGGGGAGCTCTATAGAGAAACCTGTAGGGGGGGCTCTATAGAGAAACCTGTAGGGGGGGCTCTGTAGAGAAACCTGTAGGGGGGGCTCTGTAGAGAAACCTGTAGGGGAGCTCTATAGAGAAACCTGTAGGGGGGGCTCTATAGAGAAACCTGTAGGGGGGGCTCTATAGAGAAACCTGTAGGGGGGGCTCTATAGAGAAACCTGTAGGGGAGCTCTGTAGAGAAACCTGTAGGGGGAGCTCTATAGAGAAACCCTGTAGGGGGGCTCTATAGAGAAACCTGTAGGGGAGCTCTATAGAGAAACCTGTAGGGGGGCTCTATAGAGAAACCTGTAGGGGGGGTCTATAGAGAAACCTGTAGGGGGGGCTCTATAGAGAAACCTGTAGGGGAGCTCTGTAGAGAAACCTGTAGGGGAGCTCTATAGAGAAACCTGTAGGGGAGCTCTATAGAGAAACCTGTAGGGGGGGCTCTATAGAGAAACCTGTAGGGGAGCTCTATAGAGAAAACAGCGAGAAGTCAGCGAAGAAATGGCCAAAACTGCATAGCGTCTCCATCTTCTTTCCATCAAACTGAAGTTGCCCAAACCTAGAAGCTGCTAACAAAATGCTACCTGGCTTTAGTTTTGGTTAGTGAGTTCAAAGGCATTTTGCATTTAGGCTACTCCCTTATCCCCCATTCACGTTTTGTGTGTTTTTTTTAACGGTGCGTTAGTACGTCACGTGACCTGACTTTTTTACCTCAGAGTGTGTTTTTCACTTTTTTGGGTGGTTGCTTGTGTGTGATTGTGTAACCATGTTTTTGACAAAATTTTGCGTCTGAGTGAGTCTGTCAACACTTTTGTGTGTGCGTTTCCAGACTGTCTGCGCGGGTGTGTGTGTGTGCATGTTTGTCGATGGGGGATTGTGTAACCGTGTGTGTGTGTGTGTGTGTGTGTGTGTGTGTGTGTGTGTGTGTGTGTGTGTGTGTGTGTGTGTGTGTGTGTCGCTGCCCCAGCCAACCCCAGGGGGGACAACGGCTTTGTTTGTGCGAGAGAGTCGGAAAAGGAGAGAGTGTGTTATGATGGTTCCCTCATTAACCATGAGCTCATTTCTCTGTGTGTGTGTGTGTGTGTGTGTGTGTGTGTGTGTGTGTGTGTATATTTGATGATATTCATGTATTAATCTTTTTGGGTTCATATCTCTTCAAATCGGCATTCATGTGTGTGTTGTAAGTGTGTGTGTGTGTGTGTGTGTGTGTGTGTGTGTGTGTGTGTGTGTGTGTGTGTGTGTTAGGTCTGCTGAGTCACTGTCTCCCCCCTCGGCAGTCGCTGCTCTAAGAGAACAGATCATCATAGAGGAAAATACAAAAAAAACACTGCTGTCCTTCCTCCATCTCCATCCATCTGTGCACCGTTCATTCCCTCTTTCCTTCATTCCTCTCATGTTTTCTTTTACCTACTTTCTGTATATTTTACAGATATTTAATATAAAAAGTGTTCTTGGCTACAAGACAGTAAATTTATTTCTCACCTTGTTTTTTAAGAGTAGGTGTTTTTCGTGTTTTCAATAACATTTTGTTTAAAAAGCTATTTTAATATGTAATGTTCTTGCCAGAAGTGTGGACTCGAGTCATAACTCTAATGACAAAATCGATAAAAGTACTGCAACTGGACTTCTTCCCACCTGTGGTTTTATTTCTCAAGAATAAAGACTTAACAGCCACCAATCGTTTAGTTGCGACCAGCAGCTCCATAGGTCAATCAGTTGTTCCACACACAATTCCCCACCCTTTGGTGGCCACAGTTTTCGCCTTAGGAGGCTGAAAGTTGGCATGGAGTTTAAGGGCCCTATTTTAACGTTCTAAATCCACTTTTGCTAGTTTGACAGCGGAAAAAAGGGTCTCTGCACCGGGTGCATGGTTCAATAGGGTTGTACTTAGTGTCTTCATTAATTCATAGGTGTGTTTTGGGCGTAACATGCAATCAACCAATCAGAGATCATCTCCCATTCCCTTTAAAAGCCAGGCGCGTTTGGACCTTGGAGCATTGCTGTTATGATGGAGGATTTGCACCGTAATATTTGTATCTGTAATCTTCTGCATGTGTGTGTGCTGCTGTGCGTCCCTGTGTGTGTAACAAGCATAGTGTGCACGTGCTGTGCACGAGCCTAGGAGCATTTTACTAATGCTCTGTTAAAATAACAATGAAATGCTGCGTTATTGACTTTAGACCAGGTTTTTGTTGGTCAATGGTGCAATCACTTCCCGCTGCCTCAGGATAGCAACACGCCCAGAATGCACCTGAACACACCTCCCTGTAAGACCAGCACGCCCAAAATGCACCTGAACACACCTCCCTGTAAGACCAGCACGCCCAGAATGCACCTGAACACACCTCCCTGTAAGACCAGCACGCCCAGAATGCACCTGAACACACCTCCCTGTAAGACCAGCATGCCCAGAATGCACCTGAACACACCTCCCTGTAAGACCAGCACGCCCAGAATGCACCTGAACACACCTCCCTGTAAGACCAGCACGCCCAGAATGCACCTGAACACACCTCCCTGTAAGACCAGCATGCCCAGAATGCACCTGAACACACCTCCCTGTAAGATCAGCACGCCCAGAATGCACCTGAACACACCTTCCTGTAAGACCAGCACACCCAGAATGCACCTGAACACACCTCCCTGTAAGACCAGCACGCCCAGAATGCACCTGAACACACCTCCCTGTAAGATCAGCACGCCCAGAATGCACCTGAACACACCTCCCTGTAAGACCAGCACGCCCAGAATGCACCTGAACACACCTCCCTGTAAGACCAGCATGCCCAGAATGCACCTGAACACACCTCCCTGTAAGATCAGCACACCCAGAATGCACCTGAACACACCTTCCCTGTAAGACCAGCACACCCAGAATGCACCTGAACACACCTCCCTGTAAGACCAGCACACCCAGAATGCACCTGAATACACCTCCCTGTAAGACTAGCACACCCATGGGCCACAGATGGGCGCAAGTGTATTTGCTATTTAAACGACGCGGGCGCTGGACGGGAAATAGACACTTGCATCGGGCTTTGCGCTGCGCCAGGTGCAAGATAGGACCCTAAATATTTGAAGTTTTGTGAATGCATAAATGCATCAATGCATTTGTTTACGCAGTTACAGCTTTTGCGAATTTGCGCCTGTTCATGGAAAAAGCTCGCAAATTAACATAATCTCTTTCATGTTGTTTGTTTAAAGTATTTTTTTCCAGCTTTCATTTCTGCAGAAAGTCTCACACACCCACACACGGGATTGTTTTATTTTCATTTATTTTCTACTTTAGTAGACTCTGCAGGATGTCACAGCACACTCACATAATAATAATAATAATAATAATAATAATAATAATAATAATAATAATAATAATAATAATAATAATAATTTGTTGACATTCAAAGACATAACATTAACACAACTTGGTGCGAAACAACAAACCAGAAAAACAGAAACGTATCACGAGTTACAGATCCAAACCTATTGCCTTACCTAGGGGACTAATGCTGCGTTCCAGACACAATGTTTAGCCCGTAAGTTACGACTTCAAGTCACGACTCACGACTTGGTAGCGTTCCAGGCAAAGTCACGACAAACCCTTCTAGCTAGCGTTAGCTAGCGGCTACCTAACGTTGACGTTAGCTAGCGCTAGCTGATACTAGCAATTTCTAGTCGGCGACATATTTTGGGCTTCATTTAATAAACATAACCTGTAGTAGTACACAATCGTATGTGTATTGTTTTGATTAAATGTGCAGAATTACTTTACGTTGCCTATTTATGTCTATTTATTTCTATTTCTCACCGTTAATCACCGGCGTCTGTACAGCATCAACAGGGGTCACCATTGTTGTTTATGTGTGTGTGACGTCAAAAACTGTAACTGGGAGAACAACGATCTGGTACCAGTTCACGGGGAGTAAGTTACAGGTTTGACTCCCGTTCCAGGGCACTTTCACCGGTAGAAGGTTGTTAAAACACGAGTTACGGGTTGCCTGGAACACAGCATATTATCATCACATTATCTTTCTCCTCGTCCATTAATTGATTGTTTTCATCTCTATCTTTCAAATGATCTTTTATTTATTTGTACTTAATCGACTCCTTTCCCCTTGTATTGTTTTTGTCCTGTGCGATGCAGAACTGGAGGAGGCCCATAAGAAATGCCACCCATGCTGGTACGTCTTCGCCCACCGTTACCTGGTGTGGGAGTGCTCCCCCTTCTGGCTGAAGGTGAAGGAGCTGGTGAAGATTATGGTGATGGACCCCTTCCTCGACCTGGCCATCACCGTTTGCATCGTCCTCAACACGCTCTTCATGGCCATGGAGCACTACCCCATGACGGACGAGTTCAACGGCATGCTGAGCATCGGAAACCTGGTAGGATGGATGGAGGGAGGGATGGATGAATGGATGGATGGATGGGTGGGGTGGTTTGCATGGATGGATGGAGGGAGGGGTGGATGGGTGGATGGAGGAAGGGAGGGAGGGGTGGCTGGATGGGTGGATGGATGGATGGATGGATGGATGGATGGGTGGATGGATTAATGAATAGATGGATGGATTAATGAATGGATGGATGGATGGATGGATGGGTGGGTGGGTGGATGAATGGAGGGATGGATGGATTGATGGGTGGGTGGGTGGATGGATGGAGAGATGGATTGATGGGTGGATGGATGGATGGATTGATGGGTGGGTGGATGGATGGATGGGTGGCTGGATGGGTGGATGGATGGATGGGTGGGTGGATGGATGGATTAATGAATAGATGGATTGGGGGATGGATGGATTAATGGATGGATGGGTGGGTGGATGGATGGCTGGATGGGTGGCTGGATGGAGGGATGGATTGATGGGTGGGTGGATGGATGGATGGGTGGGTGGATGGATGGATGGATGGATGGATGGGTGGGTGGATGGATTAATGAATAGATGGATTGGGGGATGGATGGATTAATGGATGGATTGATGGGTGGGTGGATGGATGGGTGGATGGATGGATGGATTAATGAATGGATGGGTGGGTGAGTAAAGGCGAATCAAAGAATGGAGAAAATGGCTTAGACCTCAGAGGGTTAAAGTGAAATAGTCACATTTCAAAACTGCCTGTTTTGGCAACATTGTCTTTCCTGTTTGAGTCGTGTCATTTTCCCCTAGTCTGGATCAACAGAAGTAAATTGCCTGATGTCCCTGTCCTTCTGCTCTCTGTGTGTTGCCGTTCTCAAACTACGTTCTCTTTGGGAAACGACAACAAACGCCAAGCTAACAAGCTACACGCTGAAAATGGCAAGTTTTGAAGAAAATTTGTTTCGTGCAACAAGGCAGGTCTGCTTGGTTCTTTCGGGGAATGATTGTAAAAGGCAACCGTAACAACTGCAGACTCTGGACAAACAGTTGTCAGTTAACATTCATTTTCAAATCAAGTCCTGGGCCTTCACTTGAAGCCCCACAGCACGCTGTTTTAAAGCAGAAATGAAGACATTTCATCTGCACTACGCTGCCTTCATCCAAAGATATATTCATGATTTATATTACAGAATGAGGCTTATTAGTTTGAGAGAATTGGATTTCATGTTCTGATGAATCTAAGTCCCCTGAAAATCTTAGAAACTTCTCTTTTAAAGGTCTTCTGACATGCTGCTTTTTATATAGGCCTTAGTGGTCCCCTAATACTGTATCTGAAGTCTCTTTTATATAGGCCTTAGTGGTCCCCTAATACTGTATCTGAAGTCTCTTTTATATAGACCTTAGTGGTCCCCTAATACTGTATCTGAAGTCTCTTTTATATAGACCTTAGTGGTCCCCTAATACTGTATCTGAAGTCTCTTTTATATAGACCTTAGTGGTCCCCTAATACTGTATCTGAAGTCTCTTTTATATAGACCTTAGTGGTCCCCTAATACTGTATCTGAAGTCTCTTTTATATAGACCTTAGTGGTCCCCTAATACTGTATCTGAAGTCTCTTTTATATAGACCTCAGTGGTCTCCTAATACTGTATCTGAAGTCTCTTTTATATAGGCCTTAGTGGTCCCCTATTACTGTATCTGAAGTCTCTTTTATATAGGCCTTAGTGGTCCCCTAATACTGTATCTGAAGTCTCTTTTATATAGACCTTAGTGGTCCCCTAATACTGTATCTGAAATTCACCCTTGGTGAAGAATTACAGCCACAAGAGCCAGTCCCACAATGATCTTTCCTAAGGATGTGCCATTTCTGTGTCTGTAGCTTTAAATGCTATTGAGGGGGAGAGAGGGGGGGTGTGGCCTTGACCAACTGTCATGCTTCGCTCGTTTGAAAGCCATGATGTCTCTCTCTCTTTCTCATGGGGGGGCCAAATTCTCTGGGCGGGCAAAGCAGAGAAAGGGGAGGTAACCTTTCCCCTTATGACGTCATAAAGGGAAGATTCCAGATCGGCCCATCTGAGCTTTCATTTTCTCAAAGGCAGAGCAGGATACCCAGGGCTCGGTTTACACCTATCACCATTTCTAGCCACTGGGGGGCCATAGGCAGGCTGGGGGAACTCACATTAATGTTAAAAAACCTCATAAAGTGACATTTTCATGCAATGGGACCTTTAAGAGCCGAGTATAGAGCATGAACCTCTTTACTACGAGCATGTTTGTGCAATTAACAAACTTGAGGCAAGTTCAGGAGGCGGTTAGATTTTGTGACAAAGAACGAGACAGTTTGGGAAACGACCCTCGGACCTGTGAAACTGCCTCAAACCCTTTTGTCCAATTTGTAAAACCTTGGGATTCAGAGAGGAAACATAAACACCGAATTCATCTCTCTCCCGGAAAAAGAAAAGGGTGTGTGTGAAAAGCTAGGCGAGTTTCAGTATTCGAGCTGACAGAAACGGGTCGGGTGGCTTTAAACCACCGTGACTAACTCCAGTGTTTGACCCCCGCAGGTCTGCCGACGGTCTGACAGGATCTGATAGGTTGATGCAATATGGTAATTGGTTCACCTGAGGTGTGAAAGGCCCACAGCCAAAATCCCCATGTTGATGACACCTACACACACACACACACACACACACACACACACACACACACACACACACACACACACACACACACACACAGAGACACAGACACAGACAGACAGACACTTGTACCTGTCCAGCGATGTCAGGTTTCCTTAGCTCAGGCTTGCCGCCAGCTCTTTGGGGCAGAGAATGGTAATACAATTTATAAGTAGAAACAGTAGCTGTGGGTTGGCCTGCAGCGGCGGTGTTCAATCACTGGGTCTGGGCCTAAAGGTGGGCCTCTGTGAGAGCGTTACCTGGATCGTACCAAAATGATCTTTCTTTTCCCCGTCTTCCCTGGCATCGTTTCAAGAATATTTGCGTCCAAACAGATCCATTTGTAAAAGACTCAACACGCTACTTCATTTCCCAGGCCTATAGGTGGCGCTGTTTCTGCTACAGAAATTCACCAACAAATGGCGAAGAAGAGGCGGAGCATGTGCATAAAGCTTGCGCGCTGTATACAAACAGACATATGCATTTGTGGGTCTGTAAATGATGGAATACATGAGAGGTTGGCGTCCCCACTCGTTTTCCCCACCTCCAACGACCAGTCTTGTAAGTTCTTAAAAGTGCCTGGGTGTGGGTGGTTCAGGGCGTCCTGGGGAGCCAGATGTTGCCGCAGAGACCAGGTTTGGGATAGAGGTGCATAGGGTTAGGTTTGGGTTAAAACGCAACGCCCGGGATGGGCACAAGGGGACCACTGGTGTGAATAAAACACTTAAAAACCTCCTTAAAAAACCAAGTTTGGTTATAGAAAAGCTGTTCAAAAGAGAGCCAGATTTTAAAGGCAGCTTAAAAGAACCACTGGACAGGACGGACAGAGGGAGACTACAACTTTAAATAAAAGGTACACCTACCCTGGCCTCTCTCACGGAGAGATTACAAAATAAATAATTAAAATAAATTAAAAAATATATAAAATTATGAAAATAAATGCCCCGGTGTTGCAATATAAAAAACATCTATCCCAATGTTAAAGGAATATTATTTAACATTAAAACAAACATTTATGAAGTCTAAAATACTATCTGAATTACTTTCCCTTGAGTTTATAAAGGGGGAAACGCCAGAGCAGGGGGAATGAGACACCAGAGCAGGGGGAATGAGACACCAGAGCAGGTGGAATGAGAGGGGGGAACGCCAGAGCAGGGGGAATGAGAGGGGGAAACACCAGAGCAGGGGGAATGAGAGGGGGAAATGAGAGGGGGAAACACCAGAGCAGGGGGGAATGAGAGGGGGAAACACCAGAGCAGGGGGGAATGAGAGGGGGAAACACCAGAGCAGGGGGGAATGAGAGGGGGAAACACCAGAGCAGGGGAATGGGAGAAACACCAGAGCAGGGGAATGAGAGGGGAAACACCAGAGCAGGGGGAATGAGAGGGGGGATGAGACACCAGAGCAGGGGGAATGAGAGGGGGAAACACCAGAGCAGGGGGAATGAGAGGGGGAACACCAGAGCAGGGGGAATGAGACACCAGAGCAGGGGGAATGAGAGGGAGAAACGCCAGAGCAGGGGGAATGAGAGGGGGGAACACCAGAGCAGGGGGAAACGCCAGAGCAGGGGGAATGAGAGGGGGAACACCAGAGCAGGGGGAATGAGAGGGGGAAACACCAGAGCAGGGGGAATGAGTTGGGTTAGGTCGGTTTAGTTTATTTGTTTCACAAAACGTAAAAAACTAATTACATTGAAGAAATACAAAAATATATGTGAGGTGGTAGATAACCAAATAGATATAACAATCAAGATAAATAAACACGATGAGGTGGCACTGTTTACATACCGTTATTGCACTTCCACTTTTTGGGCTCTATTGCACAGTTCCAAGTCTTTGTAGAGGAAGGAGGTGGAGAGGAGAGGAAGGTCTGTCCTCCTGACTGCCTGGGGGAAAAAGCTATTTTTCAGTCTGTTGGTTCTGGATCTGAATGTCCTGTTTCTTTTTCCAGAGGGCAGGGGGGCAGGTGATGTCCAGGGTGAGTGGGGTCCTTTTATGATACAGCTGGCTTTCTTTTGGAGTCGGCCAGTGTGTATGTCTCTGAGGGGGGGGGAGACACGATGGCACGCTCTGCTGCACTAATGTAGACCTACAAAATCGAAAATGTGTTTGAAGTGTTACTCCAATTCTCCACTGGGTAGGTACCTTCTGGCTGCACCGCTGTTAGGCCCCCTGCACACTGCCTGCGTGGCGTGAGCGTGGCGTTTCTGTTGCGTGTCTGCTGCGTGGATGTCTTTACACAGCTGTAATCAAATCAGTATATATGTATATATGTATGTATATGTATATATGTTTAACATGAAGTATACTACTGCTTGAGTGGAGTAAATCAATGCAAAGACAACGTCAGCAGTATTGACGGCCTTGACGGCTACAGAATATTTCGTTCGTAATGACAGGTGCAATATTTGAAAATTGATACATTGACATTTATATCTGCATTCATGTCAAAGCCTACAGACTTTCAAACATCAACATGTCATTTATTAACATGTATTTGTGTCAAAATGACTTAAACGCTTCCAACACGCTTGCGTGTCGCGTGAAAAATAGGCGTTGGTTCTGTTTCTAGCATGCACGCGTTTTCCACGCCACGCAGCTGACACGCTCACGCCACGCAGGCAGTGTGTAGCCAGCCTTAGGCCCCCTGCACACTGCCTGCGTGGCGTGAGCATGGCGTGGCGGCTGCGTGGCGGCTGCTATGTAATAAGGATCTGTACGTACACAGCAAATTCTGCTTGGACGAGCGAAAGAAAGAACTACAACACCAACATAAATATGCAGACTTTGGCTGATTATGCATTGAGTTATGCGATGGCATAATCCCGTCATTTCTGGAGGGACTGAATAGAACACAATACTTCAGACGGCTGATGTAGCTGTATACTTCTGTGGCGTGAACAGTCCAAACTTCTCCCTCGGTTCACTTTGAAGTAGTTCAGGTCTCAGATCGTGGCTGAGTCACGTCAAAGGGATCCGATTGCAGGCTGAAGTCGCTGAGTTCTTTACGGGATAATTCCTCTAATCCTCACATGTGTTTACATAGCAGTTAGCTGGCCTTTCTGAGTGTGTGTGTGTGTGTGTGTGTGTGTGTAAAGATCATTACTGCGCTGACAAGTCAATGTCCACTAATGCTCCCACTGTTTGTTGTTGTTTGGCGTGTGCTCTTTAGCTCTTCGCTCTGCTGGGCATCACATGTCGATATATTCCATGTGTGTAAATATCTACATTGTACATAGCGTTTAGTGAAGGCTTTTATCCATAGAGCTGCTCTGTGCATTAAGAGCACAACCTCTCCTCAGTGTCCTTAACCTTTAAGGTCTCTAACAGTGGGAGCTAGTGGGTGTGACGGTACACAAACCAAGTGCTCGCACATCGTTATTGTGAAACGGGCTCCTAGGACAGAGAAGAATCTATCCAGAGCCTTCAGCATCTCACGGAAAATCTCCTCCACACTTGGCGACTTATCACTGTGGAGCTCTGTAACTATCCAGGTGACTTCCTCCAGAAAGATAAGGCTTCTGTGCCTGTGCTCTCCCCAAAAAGGGCATATCATTCGGCTTCAGGAGTTTCTCAAAGTTTTCTTCGTCACCGGCAGTTTAGCCCTTCTCCTTCCCTGCTGACGAAGTCTTAAGCCCCTGACACACCAACGCGACGGCCGACCGTCAGCAGAACAGCCAGTCGGACTGATCACTCAGCTCCCCGAGGTCCAAAAAGTGCCTCAGAACACAGCGAAGCGACGCTGACTTGAGCGTACGTTCTGCCCGTGCGCGAGACGTAATACGTCTCCATAACAGCAGGCGGCGCTAATCTGTATTGTCGCCCAAAACATGCAAACCGGCAGCTGATTGGACGAACGCGTCACGTGGGTCTGGCTGCTCCCGGATTTTTCAACGGGGCTCGTATTTTACGAAGATAGTTCACTGAAACGTGTTTCTGAAAACATTTGAAGAGAGAAACAGGCCGTGCAGTTGCTGAATCTGTCTTCATTTCAGATCGACGAAGGTCAGTTTAATAGACTTTCATCAGATTTTGAGAGACTCTAGTCACGCTCATCCCGCTCGTCATTTCTGGGTTAGCGCTCCACCAATCAGATGGCTCATTGAGTCCGACTGCCCGCCCTCCGACGCAGCATGTCAGGTCGGACAAAATGAAGGCTGACGGCTCCTCCAACGGACGACAGCATGTACACACCAACCAGACTCGAGTCACCGACCTCGCCAGGCTGTCAGACGGCCGATCATCGGCCCGGTGTGTCAGGGACATTAAATTAAAGCATCGTGTTCTAGGACATCATTTTTCATCAGGTCTTACTTTTCCTTCGTCCACATAACGCTACCTCTAATGCTCATTGAAATGTATTTTTTAATAATTCTGTGGTGTTTCAGTTCTTTCTACAGGACTTGAGGACCTTGCAGACTTTAAAAAAAAAAAAAGCTCTGATAAGAAATATTTCCTGCCTCCCGTGCTTGTTCTAGTATGTGAGTGAAAAATGAGCCTTAAAGTCGGCTATAATGAAGTTTCTTTGTAGAGAAAGAGACAGAGAGAGGACAGTCAGGGGTAAAGTGTGTGTGTGTGTGTGTGTGTGTGTGTGTGTGTGTGTGTGTGTGTGTGTGTGTGTGATAAAGGTGCTCCCTGTGTGATCTGGCACTGCACAGTGTGAGGTTGTTGCCGGGTATCTCCACACACACAGAGTCCTCTGCTGTAACTGTTGTTATCTAATTTGGTCAGCACTGTGCTGTCCTTGCTCAGGGGAACCGGTGCAGAGCTTGCCAAAAAAAATTGGGGACTTGCGATGCTTTTTTTTGGGGACATTTTTGGGGGTTTTTGGGGGGCACCTGAACAAAGAATGATCCAGTTAGGTAAAAAAAACTCCCAAAATCCAGTGAGCGCCTTCAAATATACTCAGTAGGCTGCTGCGTGTGTGTGCGTGCGCGCGTGTGTGTGTGTGTGTGCGCGTGTGTGTGTGTGTGTGTGTGTGTGTGTGTGTGTGTGTTTTTGTTTGTGTCCTGGTGCTTACTCATTACATCTGCCTGGTTGTCACAAAAATAATCACGTGTCTCACACACACACAGACAGAGACACACACATATAGACACACACACACACACACACACACACACACACACACACACACACACAGGCACAGAAAGTCTGTGTCATCCGCTCTCTGCTGATGTTACTGTTATTAGTGAGTGCTGATGTTGACATCCCCTGTTTGTGTGCCAGCAACACATGTACACACACACACACACACACACACACACACACACACACACACACACACACACACACACACACACTGGTCAGAGTAGTTCTTCCCTCAGTCAGTGAATTAGAGACTTTTCCTCGGTGCCGAACAGAGTCTGAACTTGAAACTCAGACACACATCGTTGTGTTTCATAACTGTCACAAGTGAGCGTCCTCAGGCAGACGTGAAATCCAGAAAAAAAACAAGAATCAATATTTCCTTTTCCAGAACTGTTATGGATCAAGTCCGTCTTTAATTACTTGGTGATAAGCCTTCTTGTTTTGAGCTGTTTTGTACTGCGATCCACTCTTTCGGTGATGGGTTTTCGTGAAATGGTCACGTCATTTTTAATCTATTGATTCGTGTACACGTATCTCATTTTTGTTTCGTGGTGGTCAGCACTTAATGGGAAGCATTTATTCGGAGCTTGGGTTTCGGAAAAGAACGGGGAAAGGAAAGGTCACACACGGGAGACGGCTGCGGTCTCTGGGGGACGCGGGACAACAACGGGACGGTTGTGTTTAGGAGACTGGGTTGGGGTTTTATACACTGTAATAAAACAGAGAAGTAAAAATGGGATGGATGGGACTCTGGGAAAAAACCTCATTAAATGGGGTGGGTACCTCTGTGGGCTGATTTACCTAATTATGTGGAAATCTTGCAAGGGCTCATTTCCTGCATTCTGGTGGTCTGGGGAAGGTTCATTCACAGCCCATTTCCAAAGGGGCGCCACCAACGGACGCCACTCAGACGCCTCTGGGCGCAATTGGATAGTCCTTCAACCAATCAGAGCGATGAAGGAGATGACGTATGCAGAGCGATGGATAAACATCTCAACCAGCAAGCATGTTGCAGAGCCCGTTCACTATCGTCATCGTGTGAAGCCCGCCTTAACGGTTGTGATTGGCGCCTCGATTTGGAAAAATTGGAAATGGGCTTGAATGGGCACTTGGCCAGACGGATCTCAAATTTTCCGGAAGTTTGTCAGGGTTTTCCCAGGCTACCCCCATCCCCCCTGTAAATTACACCTGTGGCTCTTACACTTCGTCTCCTTACTTCCTGTTTTGCTTCGGTCATAACTACCACAGCCACTAGAGGGCGCCGCCACTGTAAACGTTAAAATATAGGTCGTAATTGCTGCTTGAACAACCTATGTGGGCGTTTTTCTGGGAGGACGGTCTCAAACATGTCCAATGTGTATGTTTCTAATATTCAAAAAGGAATAATGTTTAAAAAGCCTAACCATCCCATTACAGTGGAGTTTATTTAAGTGACTTTAATGAAGTACTATGGCGTTCGGCGCCGTGTGTCTGTGATGTTTCTCTGTCAGCGGGCTGTTTGAGGCCAGAGGCTGCTGCTGCTATTTGACAGCTGAACTGTGTTTAACTTCATTAACGTCACTCCGGCTGACGTCAACACACTGTTCCACTGATCAGTTACACAACACAACACCACACTACATTTAACTAAAGCACCACTGCACAGCTGAAGCTCCAGAGGCAGCACAGGCACAGGTGGGATTCAAACCAGTGACCTCTCTGTGTCACGCTGAAGCTGACTCCTTTTTCGTACTTAGTTTATAATTCACACTCCCGAATCGTTTCACAATTCCCCCTCTTCTTTTTTAAACCTGTCTGTCTTGAGAGAGCCTGATCCATCGCGAGTTAGAGAGAGCGAGAGAGAGAGAGAGAGGCTCTCCTGATGTCAGTAATAATAACAGAGTGATTGTTGAGTAGCTAATCAACGCACTACAGAGGTAATGAGCCCATGTAAGAAGATTGTGTGTGTGTGTGTGTGTGTGTGTGTGTGTGTGTGTGTGTGTGTGCGTGCGTGCGTGCGTGCGTGTGTTTGAGAGAGCGGTAACCCCAGAAAGAGCCTGATTTTGTGCATGTTTGTTTTGTGACAAAAAAGTCGCACCATTTACAGGTCACTTCAGTTTGGTTTTTTTCAACCTGGACCCTATTTTTGCATGTTTTGTTTTGTGCTAAGTGACTGATGGGAACAACAGTCTTTCAAATTGGTCCAGTATTAAGCCAGACTGCAGCAGAGAAACAAGCTATGTGACGTCCGTTAATTTCCATCCATTAGAAACAACTGACTGGCTCAGATTATCATTTTAAGTGTTTGACAACATTACAGAGAGAGACATTTTTGTTTAAAACAGAAACAGCCCCAAAATTGCTATCTCCAAACCCTCCAGACTCCATTTAAATAAACAGTCATTTTAACGTCGTAAAACACACTTCATTCAAAGTCGACAGAAACAAAATAAAACCATCAAAAGCCGTCTTGGTTCATCTTTCCAACCATTCCAACAATCACCACTCTGGTTTGGTTGAAATAAACCCTTAATTCACCCATTTACATGTGGCGATATGCTGCCTCTACACACGCTAAAAGTAGTGATTATTTACATGGAGTCTGGTGGGTTTGGTGACGGGGATTTCAGGGCTGTTTTATGTTAAACTAAATGGATGTTGCTCTTTAACAAAAAGCTCTATCTCTGTAGGGATCCTTTCATAATGTTGTCAGACACTTAGAATAATAATCTGAAGATTTTAGTGCAGCACTTTTAGTGGACGCTAACTGAAGGTGAACATTTGCCCAATAAGGCTGAGAAACAGACACACACACACACACACACACACACACACACACACACACACACACACACACACACACACACACACACACACACACACACACACGTGTGTCACGTAACCGGTGTCACATCAAGGCTCCCCTTATTTCTGGAACAACAAGCAGAGCGAGGGGCTGCTGCTGCTGACATACACACACACAGAGACACACACACACACACACACACACACACACACACACACACACACACAGACACACACACACACACACACACGTGATGTGAAGCGAAGCAGAGCGAGGCGAACCCTGGAGGAGCTGAGGTCTGCAGAGAGAGAGGCTTAAAGGATCAAACCACAGGAGCAAACAGCTGAGAAAAGGGCTGCCCACAATAATCAAAGTATCCTAAAAAAAAGAAAAATCACCAAATCAGGAACAAACTGCAAAAGAGTTCTAATGCCACTGAATAAAAAAATAAAAAAAGAATTTTCCAGCTACAAATTTAGAATCAGAGTTAGTGTCAGACTACATTTACATCGCTACGTTTTGGTTTTTCGCTCCAAAAGTGATCTCGGTGCACAAAAGTGTTTTTAGCTCCAGTAGAAGAACTAATCTCTGTTTAAACTAACACGCCCAAACCTCATATATCTCATCTACATTCTCGTATACTGGGCATGAACAGGAGGCAGCGTGTAGACTCCGCCCATTGCTGGTAGTTGCCATGGTAACGTTAGTAGTCTCAGAGAACGAGACGTCGTGACCGATAAGACCCAATCAGGAGGAGAAACGCTGGCGTCAGTGTCGATGCTGCCAAAGGTCTCCGTTTGCGGCCGTTGAGACTGAAAAACAACACCAGAGCAGGGGGAATGAGAGGGGGGGACGCCAGAGCAGGGGGAATGAGAGGGGGGACACGCCAGAGCAGGGGGGAATGAGAGGGGGGACACGCCAGAGCAGGGGGGAATGAGAGGGGGGGAAACACCAGAGCAGGGGGGAATGAGAGGGGGGACACGCCAGAGCAGGGGGGAATGAGAGGGGGGAAACACCAGAGCAGGGGGGAATGAGAGGGGGGACACGCCAGAGCAGGGGGAATGAGAGGGGGGAAACACCAGAGCAGGGGGGGAATGAGAGGGGGAAACACCAGAGCAGGGGGGAATGAGAGGGGGAAACGCCAGAGCAGGGGGAATGAGAGGGGGGACACGCCAGAGCAGGGGGGAATGAGAGGGGGGAAACACCAGAGCAGGGGGGAATGAGAGGGGGGGGAAACACCAGAGCAGGGGGAATGAGAGGGGGACACGCCAGAGCAGGGGGGAATGAGAGGGGGGAACACCAGAGCAGGGGGGAATGAGAGGGGGAAACACCAGAGCAGGGGGGAATGAGAGGGGGGAAACACCAGAGCAGGGGGGAATGAGAGGGGGGGAAACACCAGAGCAGGGGGAATGAGAGGGGGAAACACCAGAGCAGGGGGAATGAGAGGGGGGAAACACCAGAGCAGGGGGGAATGAGAGGGGGGAAACACCAGAGCAGGGGGGAATGAGAGGGGGGAAACAGCAGAGCAGGGGGAATGAGAGGGGGGAAACACCAGAGCAGGGGGGAATGAGAGGGGGGAAACACCAGAGCAGGGGGAATGAGAGGGGGAAACGCCAGAGCAGGGGGAATGAGAGGGGGAAACGCCAGAGCAGGGGGAATGAGAGGGGGAACACCAGAGCAGGGGGAATGAGAGGGGGAAACACTAGAGCAGGGGGAATGAGAGGGGGAACGCTAGAGCAGGGGGAATGAGAGGGGGAAACACCAGAGCAGGGGGAATGAGAGGGGGAAACACCAGAGCAGGGGGAATGAGAGGGGGAAACACCAGAGCAGGGGGAATGAAAACTAGATTTCCCTGATGATACTTTTACTTAAGTAACATTTTCAGTGCAGGGCTTCTACTTGTAACAGAGTATTCTTTACAGTGTAGTATTAGTACTTTAATTTATGCAACAAGTAAACTGACAATAATATGACTCTCCTTGGAGTCCATTCCACTCAGCGTCTCCCATGCTAACACACACACACACACACACACACACACACACACACACACACTGTTCAATGATGGTTAGCGTCATGCTAATGTGAGCGTAGCAGGTCAGCGTGCTGGAACGTCCCTTTGCTACTGAACTCCTGTTGGCTTTTAAAGAACCTGTGTGTTATAGGAGGTGACGTGTGTGTGTGTGTGTGTGTGTGTGTGTGTGTGTGTGTGTGTGTGTGTGTGTGTGTGTGTGTGTGTGTGAACCTAACCCTGTCTGAAATCTCCTACCCTTTGGCTAACTCTGCCCTTCATTTAGTTGTGTGTGTGTGTGTGTGTGTCCTTACCTGACTCTCTTGTGTCCCTACCTGTGTGTGTGTGTGTGTGTGTGTGTGTCACAGCTTTTTTTCAAGTGTCCTTAATACAGAGATGATCTCATCCCCACAGCGTAAGGTCTGGCTACTCCACAGAACGCAGTAACATGTGTATCTCCATGTGTACTTCATCCACAGCAATCCCGCCAATCGGCCCCAAAGCGTCCCAGTTAGAGAGGAAATACCATAAATATATTCTTAGTAAATCTTTACAATCATTCCCTTAAAGAACTGAGCAGGCCTGCCTCGTTGCACCATCCACACTTGCCCTTTTCAGCGTGTAGCTTGCTAGCTCGAAGTTTGTGTGTTCAGGAGACTGTAGAGCTGCCCATTGGTCCATTAGTCAACTACTGTAATATTTCTTCAGTCGATTAGTCATTTTCTGTGTTTTATGCTGAATGATTTATTTCCAAGAAACTTTATGAAAACTTTTTGGTGTGTGTGTGTCTGTGTCTGTGCGCGTGTGTGTCTGTGTGTGTGTTTGTGCGTGTCTGTGTGTGTCTTTGTGTGTGTCAGGTGTTCTCGGGGATCTTCACGGCGGAGATGGTTCTGAAGATCATCGCTCTGGATCCGTACTACTACTTCCAGACGGGCTGGAACATCTTCGACAGCATCATCGTGTGCCTCAGCCTCATGGAGCTGGGCCTGTCCGACGTAGAGGGGCTTAGCGTGCTGCGCTCCTTCAGACTGGTGACGCACGCACACACACGCACACACACACACACACACACACACACACACACACACACACACTTCACACTCACATTACACCACAATCACCAAAACACATTCAACGGCACTTCAAAAATCATATTTCCATAAATCATGTTTGAAATAACTGCTCGTTTTTACCAACGGTTTCCAAAGAAACTCTCTCTCACACACACACACACACACACACACACACACACACACACACACACACACACACACACACACACACACACACACACTCACACACACACACACACACACACACACACACACACACTCTCTCTTTCTCACACACTCACACACAGAGGAAACACAGAGGGAGAGAAGGAGAGAGAAACGGAGGGATGGAGGGAAAGAGAGAAGGAGAGGGAGGGAGAGAGAAGGGGAAGGAGGGAGGGAGAGAATGAAAGAGGGAGGGAGAGAAGGAGTGAAGGAGAGAGAAAAGGAGGGAGATTGGCATGGTTGTATTTCAGTTAGCCTAATAACTGGTTTGATTTGCATTGAGAGATGATTTTATGGAAAGTACCCCATGTCAATCTCTAGGTATGGTGAAGGGTATGTGATGATGGGGGGGTATGGTGAAGGGGATGTGATGATGGGGGGTATGGTGAAGGGGATGTGATGATGGGGGGTATGGTGAAGGGGATGTGATGATGGGGGGTATGGTGAAGGGTATGTGATGATGGGGGGGTATGGTGAAGGGGATGTGATGATGGGGGGGGATGGTGGAGGGTGTGTGATGATGTGGGGGTATGGTGAAGGGATGTGATGATGGGGGGTATGGTGAAGGGGATGTGATGATGGGGGGGTATGGTGAAGGGGATGTGATGATGGGGGGGTATGGTGAAGGGTATGTGATGATGGGGGGGGTATGGTGAAGGGTATGTGATGATGTATGGTGACCAGAGGGATGTGACGTTGTATGCGAGGCACATGCATAGTATCCTGGATCCATGAAATAACTGGCCTTTCAAAATAAAAGTCTGCCTGCCTCTATGGGAATCTAACATAGGGGTGTACTGACTTATGCCCCCTGTATTTTAAGGAAGAACATTTATTTATTTACGATACATTATTCATTCACAAAGAATATTGGTGTCCTTAAAGGTTGGATTTTTCCTAATTTTTTCAATTAAGGCATTAAGATCAGTTTCCAAAAGATGACTTTTTATTCAACTTTAGCATTTATGCTGAGCACTGTAAATATTTTGTATTTTTGTCGACTATTTTGCCCATTATTCTGTTTTTTTTCTACTTTTTTGTTGCATTTCTTTGTACTTTTGTGGCTTTTTTTAAATTTCTGACGTTTTTTTGCACATTTGTAACACAAATATAACTTCGATCAGAGTAAAACTTAGTTTAAAGGATGACCTTTTATTCTGAAATGTCTCTTTGCTTCCAGCTTCGTGTGTTCAAGCTGGCTCGCTCTTGGCCGACCCTCAACACCCTGATCAAGATCATCGGGAACTCCATGGGCGCTCTGGGAAACCTGACGCTCGTCCTCGCCATCATCGTCTTCATCTTCGCCGTGGTCGGCATGCAGCTGTTTGGTAAAAACTACCAGGTAACTCTGACCGAGACACACACACAGGCTTGGATCTGTACATGTAGGTTGGTGCAGCGCTGGCGTGCTTGTGTGCTAGCGCTGATTGCTGTGAGATCTGCTCACGGTAAATGTTGATGTGACGTGCATCACCGCGATGTGTAATTACATTTTCTGAGAGGTGACATCAGGCTACGGCGTAGGGTCGGTATCTATCTACGTACAGTATCTCACAAAAGTGAGTACACCCCTTACATTTTAGTAAATATTTCATTATATCTTTTAATGGGACAACACTGAAGAAATGACACTTTGCTATAATGTAAAGTATTAAGTGTACAGCTTGTATAACAGTGTAAATGTGCTGTCCCCTCAAAATAACTCAACACACAGCCATTAATGTCTAAACCGCTGGCAACAAAAGTCAGTACACCCCTATGTTAGATTCCCATAGAGGCAGGCAGACTTTTATTTTGAAAGGCCAGTTATTTCATGGATCCAGGATACTATGATCCTGATAAAGTTCCCTTGGCCTTTCTATATTTCTCTCTGAAATGTAGCGGAGTACAAGTAGAAAGTGGCATGAAAAGAAAAGACTCAAGTAAAGCACAAGTACCTCTACATATGTACTGAAGTACAGTACTGGAGTAAATGTACTTGGTTACATTTTGTGAACGTATCTCTTGTTCCTCCCAACAGGACTGTGTGTGTAAGATCTCGAAGGACTGCACTCTTCCTCGCTGGCACATGAAGGACTTCTTCCACTCGTTCCTCATCGTGTTTCGCGTGCTGTGCGGCGAGTGGATCGAGACCATGTGGGACTGCATGGAGGTGGCCGGTCAGCCGCTGTGCATCCTGGTCTTCATGCTGGTCATGGTCATCGGGAACCTGGTGGTGAGTGACCTTTGACCCGCGTAGAGCTCATTAACGGTACGAAATGTGCTTCAAAAATACGAGTGGTTCTCAAAACTTGTTACAATAATGGACCTCCTTTCAATTGTCTTTTTAACCCTCTGAGGACAGAAAACACACACACACACACACACACACACACACACACAGAAAACACACACACACACACACTCACACAGAAAACACACACACACACTGACACACACACACACACACACAAACACACACACACAGAAAACACACACACACTCACACACACACTCTCACACACACACACAGAAAACACACACACACACACACACACACACACACACACACACACACACACACACACACACACACACACACACACACACACACACACTCACAGAAAACACACACACACTCACAGAAAACACACACACACACACAAAACACACACACACGCACACACACATACACGCACACACACACACACACACACACACACAGAAAACACACACAGAAAACACATACACACACTTTTTAACCCTCTGAGGACGAAAGACGCACCGGCACGTCCAAACGACAAAACTCAAAAAGCGATATTACAAAATGTCATTTCAGACATTTATTTACCATGTTAATCATATATAACCTAGAAGACTTCAGGAAACTCATGTCAAGCTCTGAAACTATGTGTCCAACACGTCTAACGTTAAAGCTTTAGTACGTAAACGTTTTCAATTCAAGCCTGGTTCAATCCCGAGCTGCGGCCCTTTGCTGCATGTTTGAGTTGTCCTATCAATAAAGACCTAAATGCCAAATAAATAATCTTTAAACAAAGACTATACCAGTTTAACGTAGGTTCAAGCCGTAGGATAAGCTACCTGGCTGTGTGTGCAGGCCCGTGTCCATCCATGTCCTTGCAGCTATGGAGACGGGAACGCAGTGCTATAGAGGCAACGCGTTAACAGCCCAGCAGCACGAACAGGAGGATACAGACGCTCTTGAGCGTGGGATTTGGAGGAAATAGTACCCCAAAAGAGCCTGGCGGACCCAGTGTGTAACAATGTTTAGTTGTTCATTATCAAAATCTGTGTTGCTCGTCCTTTTCATGAATATTTACCACCACCATCAATTCCTAGTATTCCTTTTGGCTTGAAATGTTACATTTGCGTTTGCATGAACTGGGGTAGACGCGGATGGTTGAAAAGGGTTGTACTTAGTGTCTTCATTAATCAGAGGTGTGTTTTGGGTGTAACATGCAATCAACCAATCAGAGATCATCTCCCATTCCCTTTAAAAGCCAGGCGCGTTTGGACCTTGGAGCATTGCTGTTATG
>NC_135876.1:24596381-24598881 GCF_031162955.1 Sander vitreus | reverse complement strand
ATTAAATCATTTTCATATTCTGGGAGCTTCACACAGCGAGGTGCAGACCCGTAGAGCTGTATGTCCACCGGAATAAATAAACTCCTGGTTTAACAACTGCTCTCCTATTTAACTGGGTTTATTTTCCCAAAATGTGTTTGGCTACATGCCTACATCAATACCCAAAGACCTTAAAAACAGTCAGTTTCAGTTGTTGAATAATGATAAACAAATGCAGATAAAGTTAACATTTTGACACAAAAATACCTCCGTACATTTCTCTCAGCACAAACAGAGACTTTAGTGTATTCTGTGTAAGAAAACTCTTTATTAAACTTGTTGTTTGCCATCGTGCTTTGTCTCCGTATACTTTCGGTCACATTTTCTAGTTTTGTATTTGCAATTTTTTGCTCGTTTTTACACTTAAACAGGATGCTAAACAAACACCACGTTCATTTGTTTCTCATCTTCTTCTCTCCTGTCCTCTCTCTCTCTCTCTCTCTCTCTCTCTCTCTCTCTCTCTCTCTCTCTCTCTCTCTCTCTCTCTCTCTCTCTCTCTCTCTGTCGCTCTCTCTCTCTGTCGCTCTCTCTCTCTCTCTCTCTCTCTCTCTCTCTCTCTCTCTCTCTCTCTCTCTCTCTCTCTCTCTCTCTCTCTCTCTCTCACTCTCTCTTTCTCTCACTCTCTCTCTCTCTCTCTCTCTCTCTCTCTGTCTCTCTCTCTCTCTCTCTTTCTCTCTCTCTCTCTCTCTCTCTCTCTCTCTCTCTCTCTCTCTCTCTCTCTCTCTTTCTCTCACTCTATCTCTCTCTCTCTCTCTCTCTCTCTCTCTCTCTCTCTCTCTGTCTCTCTCTCTTTCTCTCTCTCTCTCTGTCTCTCTCTCTCTCTCTCTCTCTCTCTCCCTCCCTCCCTCCCTCCCTCCGTGTGGTTTAGTGATTCTCTCTGGTTCTTCTCTCACGTTGCAAGACATTTTCCCAGGGCACTTTGCTCATGGGGGTTTCTTGTGGCGAGGAGAAGCACCGAGAACAGATCATGTTACCGCTCATTCATCACCAGCAACCCCCCACCCCAGGCTCTGTGGATGCTGTAGTTCTTCAGGCGTGCGTGCGTGCGTGCGAGATGCTGTTTCCAGGGCAGCAGCTGTTTCCTGGACTAGCTGTTCATCTTTATTCTATTTCAGAGCTGAATGTTTCCGTGTGGATTAGGTACTCTGTACTGTTTATTTAATTCATTTGATTTTTTTTCCCTACTTCATTCGGGGTACTTTGTATTTACTTCGCTTGCGGTGATTGGCTGCAACAGAGACGGTTTAGAAGAGAGACGGACACATGAGGAGAAAATGAACTTATTTTGAGACCTGTTTCTGTCCCGGGAAAAAACTCTCGCGAGATCTGGCGACACAGAGAAGCTAACGTCAGCTAACGTTGGTGAACGCCCCAACAAAGCTAATCTCTGTGATGCTAAATATGTCTTTTAGCTGATGTGTAAATATCTAACGTAACGCCTTCCTCAGCATGTGCATGCAATTACAAACCATCACTTTCTATTCTCCACACTTTTGATAATAAAAAAGGCAGAAGATTGCTGCTTTCTCTGTTTTATATCATATTAAACTGGAAAGCTTTGGGGTTTTGGACAATACAAGACATTTAAAGACTTACGCGTGCACTTTGAGAAACGAACGGGATGGAATCGTTTCCCTATTTTCTGATATTTTAAACCCTGAAACGATGAATCGAAATAATCAGGAAAATAATCAGCAGGTTAAACGTTAGTGGACGTAAACATTAGTTGCAGATCTTATAATAAGAAGCCATCCTAAGAAACTAGCAGTTAACAGTGAAAGACATGAGATCAAATCCAATAAAAACGATGACATGTTATCGTGGCTCAGCTGTGCTTTGCCTTCCTCGTTTCACAGAGAGCACGTGTGTGTGTGTGTGTGTGTGTGTGTGTGTGTGTGTGTGTGTGTGTGTGTGTGTGTGTGTGTGTGTGTAGCTGGCAGGGTTGGCCCACTTCCCTGAGCTAATTGGTACGATCCGCTTAATGATTTAAACGAGGTGAATTTGGGGGGGATCAGGTGGTCCGCTGCTCCGGAAACTGACACACACAGATGGCTCTAACTGTCATCAAACATAAATACATCCGCTACTGATGCATTGACACGCACGCACGCACGCACGCACGCACGCACACACACACACACACACACTTTCTCTCTCAATCTCTGGCTACGTCTCAGGTCCTTGTCATCCATGTTTCCTCCACTTGCCTCCCTTCCTCGCACCTTAGTTTGTCCCGCTGTTGTCTTCACGCCAACCACGCACTTGTTGTCTTCTCATATTCTAAAATAGAAAATTAACACTTTTTTGACAGTTTCTTTTAAAATGTTTTATGTCAGGTTTTTTTTGTCCCTTTTTTCAATGTTTTCGTCCCTTTTTTGACTGTTTGATGCTTTTGTCCACAACCACCAGTACTGTATCTGTATACGCGCCACTCACCAACATATTACCACTACTGTTACAC
>NC_135876.1:24588881-24591381 GCF_031162955.1 Sander vitreus | reverse complement strand
GAAGAGAGGGAGGAGGAGCAGAGCGAGGGCTCGGAGGAAGAGGAGGAGAGGGACAAGGTAGGGAGGAGATCTGACTGTCTGCTGACCGGACTGTATATGTATATGTGTCTGACGTAAACAAGCTCAGCTGTGTGTTTGTGGGTGGCACCAAAAGAAAAGACAAAAGTATAAGCATGCGGGGGGGAAAAATAGCAATCCAGTGATTTTCCACAGGGTGGGCAGTTCAGTGCTTGTGTTTGGTGTTTTAACCCTTGTGTTGTCTTCCCGTCGACCACGCGACTTTTGGTTTTTTCTGGGTCAAAATTTAAAAAAAGGGGCTCACCCAGTAGGAGCGTGCACCCCATTTAGGCTGAGTCCTTTGCAGCGGCCCGGGAAAAATCCAACCTGCGGCCCTTTGCTGTGTGTCAGCCCCTCTCTTTCACTCCACCCTTTTCCTGTCTATCCACTACCGGTCACTATCACACAAAAGGGAAAAGCCCCCCAAAAGAATCTTTAAATGTTTGTTTTAAATGCGATTTTTTTGACGTTTTTTCTTCTTTTCAATGTTCTTTTTATAAAAGAAACCCACATTTCTGATGTAGAAACTTTCACATTTGACCCGAGGACAACAGGAGGATTAAAACCTTCTTGTGGCAGAGATAGAGGCAGTGATGTTTCCTGTTTCCTGTACGGGACTCTCACACCGCCTCAAAACACACCGACAAGTCTGATCTCCGGTTACATGATTGGCCACCACAGCGTGACGTTGAGTTGCGTTTCTTCAAAAGTTGAGTCGTTTTTTTTTTTTGCGTGTCCCCCCTGCAGTAACCCCCGCCGACAAAACTTTTGCTAGTTTGACGCTGGAAAAAAGGGTCCGTGCGCCGGGCGCATGGTTCTAAAGGGTTGTACTTAGTGTCTTCATTAATCAGAGGTGTGTTTTGGGCGTAACATGCAATCAACCAATCAGAGATCATCTCCCATTCCCTTTAAAAGCCAGGCGCGTTTGGACCTTGGAGCATTGCTGTTATGATGGAGGATTTGCACCGTAATGTTTGTATTTGTAATCTTCTGCATGTGTGTGTGCTGCTGTGCGTCCCTGTGTGTGTAACAAGCATAGTGTGCACGTGCTGTGCACGAGCCTAGGAGCATTTTACTAATGCTCTGTTAAAATAACAATGAAATGCTGCGTTATTGACTTTAGACCAGGTTTTTGTTGGTCAATGGTGCCATCACTTCCCTCTGCCTCAAGATAGCAATACTCCCAGAATGCACCTGAACACACCTCCCTGTAAGACCAGCACGCCCAGAATGCACCTGAACACACCTCCCTGTAAGACCAGCACGCCCAGAATGCACCTGAACACACCTCCCTGTAAGACCAGCACGCCCAGAATGCACCTGAACACACCTCCCTGTAAGACCAGCACGCCCAGAATGCACCTGAACACACCTCCCTGTAAGACCAGCACGCCCATGTGCCACAGATGGGCACAGGTGCATTTTCTATTTGCAAATTTGCTTGCTGATTTGCGCCGGGTGCAAGATAGGACCCTAAGTCAGATTTGTACTTAAAGGAACAGTTCAGATGTTTCTCAGTGTGTTTGTATGAGCTACTTCTCCATAGTCGGCGTGTTAGCTACAGTAGAGTGAGAGAGAGAGTTTGGAGTACCGACACTGAACTGCTGTGGACGGGAACAGCAGCTTGAAGCATTTTAGACACCTAAAAACATCTATATCAGTTTAAGTGTTTTCTATATTTAGCGTATTTTCAGAGCTTTACCTCGCTGTCAGACGGCCCTTTACGACGGGGAACTGAAGCCGTTGTATCGCTCTCTTCAAAGCCACCAGAGATTTTACCTCGCAGGACACGGGAGTTGCTGCTCTACCGCTGCCTCCATCGGCTAGTTAGTTAGTGTTATTGTGTGACTTTGGTGACTGGTTTTGTCGGTGGGTCGCTCCCTTCAGGTTGGGAACAAGTTGCTGCCTAAAGTAGAGGAGTTTTTGTATCTGGGGATCTTGTTCACAAGTGTAACTATCCCTCTATTGTATTTCAATTATTAACTGAAGTTGAAGTATAACTTGTTACCGGATGTTCTGCTCATATCTACTGTTTATTAAATATGATTCATATTATTCATCAGTTCAACAGACTCTCTCTCTCTCTCTCTCGCTCTCGCTCTCTTCTTTCTATTTGAACAGTATTTTTGTAATGGCTCAATACACACACACTAACGCATGCACACACACACACACACACACATGCACACACATACACACACACACATGCACACACATACATGCACACACATGCACACACATACACACACACACATGCACACACATACACACACACACATGCACACACCCACACACACACACACACACACGCCCCTTAGATGGAATTGGAGGCCTCAGGCATTATGGTCTGGCATTGTTCTCACTCTGCAACGCTGTTTGTGTGATGTGTTTGTGCTAAAAGGGTGTATATTAGTGTGTGTGTGTGTGTGTGTGTGTGTGTGTG
>NC_135876.1:24563881-24583881 GCF_031162955.1 Sander vitreus | reverse complement strand
CTTGTTCCCTCCATCCTCTCTTTTGTTTCCTCTCTCCTGTTCCCTCCATCCTCTCTCTTGTTTCCTCTCTCTTGTTTCCTCCATCCTTTCTCTTGTTCCCTCTCTCTTGTTCCCTCCATCCTCTCTCTTCTTTCCTCTCTTTTGTTTCCTCTCTCCTGTTCCCTCCATCCTCTCTCTTGTTCCCTCTCTCTTGTTCCCTCTCTCTTGTTCCCTCCATCCTCTCTTTTGTTCCCTCTCTCTTGTTCCCTCCATCCTCTCTCTTCTTTCCTCTCTTTTGTTTCCTCTCTCCTGTTCCCTCCATCCTCTCTCTTGTTCCCTCCATCCTCTCTCTTGTTCCCTCTCTCTTGTTCCCTCTCTCTTGTTCCCTCCTCCCTCCATCCTTTCTCTTGTTCCCTCTCTCTTGTTCCCTCCATCCTCTCTTTTGTTCCCTCTCTCTTGTTTCCTCCCCCTCTTCCTGCAGCTCTGTTGTGTGTAATTTATTTCCGGTGCACCAATGTCTGACCATAAATAGGAAGCTGTTACGCTGCTCTATCTCTCTGTTTTAATAGACCGTGTGTTTGGTTATGTAATGATTAAATAGCTGACCTGCTCTTTAATGGCGCCATAAATCACAGCACAAAGTTTTTAAACTGTCTCATGAAGCTGGAATCAGCAGGCGGAGGTCGGCACTCTGACTCTCCTGGCTGGTTATTAACCTGAGCTTGTGTGTTTGTGACACTGTGTTCCTGCGTTTATGCCAGGTGTACTCTGTCAGTACTCTGTGTGTGTGTGTGTGTGTGTGTGTGTGTGTGTGTGTGTGTGTGTGTGTGTGTGTGTGTGTATAGCTTGTAAAACAGACTGTGACCCTGGTAGCTCCTGCCGCCCCCGCTGTCTCTTCCCCGGCGACCCCTGACCCCGGCTGAGTTCGGGGCCCCGGCTGACAGATGTACAGGTGCAGTCTGCAGAGACAGGTGGTCGCGAGACGCAGCTCTGCTTTGATTTCTCTCGTCTGTTTGTTCTGTAGGCGACATCAAAACCTCTCTCCTGCAACAGACAGAAAAACTCAGCTCAAGTCCTGCATTCAATCATCATACTTAACCTTCGTGTTGTCTTCCCGTCGACCATGAACATTCGAGTAAAAATTGAAAATGACCTTTTTTTTGTCGCTTTTTTTCCGACGATTTTGTCACGGTTTTTCAATTGCTTTTGACATGTTTTTAATAGTGCTGTCAAACGATGAAAAGATGTAATAGCGATTAATCACATTAATGTCATAGTTAACTCACAATTAATCGCATTTAATCGTTTTATACATTTCTTTTTGTCCCATTATTTTTTTCTCATTTTAATGCTCTTAACAACATTATACGATACTGATAAAACGGTGCCAGAACCGAAAGATATATATATATATATATATATATATATGTATAGGAGCACCATGTTCAGTTGTATTTGTCTGTTCTGTATGTTCAAAAATATAAAAAAATAAAAAGTTGCACAAAACTGCTCAAAACAACCACTGGATATAAGAAAAGGGTATTTTACAATAACTTTGAATGCACCATGAGGCTGAGTCTGTTTTTCAGACAACGGCAGCTACAGTCTGTCTATTAGAAACCTCTCCAGTGAAATACAGTCACCCTTTACACCGTTTAGCTGTCAGCACTTTAACCGTGTTTACCCCAGCTGCTAGCTAACGGTAGGCTAACGTTAGCTGCTGCTAAGTGTAGTGTTGACTAGCGTCCCGTGCGCCGATGTTTCAGTTCCCTCTAACGTCCGTTTTCGGAGCATCAGAGAGGAGCGCAGGCATTTCACTGGCACCGAAATCCGCGTTGCTATTCGGTCCAGTAGATAATGGTCGTTAAGGTCTCATTTTCCCATTCAAAACGGCAATTTTCGCCGAAAAGCGACTAGTTTGCAGGTACTCTTTTGCCGGTTCGCAAGCCCAAACAAGTGTGTGCGCATGGTGCGGCGTGCCTGTTGTTGTGTTTCCGGTCTAGCTAGATCCGGTGTGGTGTTGTAGTTTTTCTAACGTTACTAGTTGTTGCAACAGCATGTGAAAAAAACTACAAAGGTTGCTAGGCCAAAAAGAACGTTAATCTCGCGATAAAAAAAATGTACGCCGTTAAAATGAGCGTGCGTTAACGCCGTTAATAACGCGTTTAACTGACAGCACTAGTTTTTAAACATGTTTGTCCATGTTTTCAACGCTTTTTTGGTAAAGTTCATGTTCAATAGACCTAATGTAGATGACATTATACCTAATATTTGAGTTTAGATCTGAGGATGTTGAGAGGATCACAGACTGGTTTATGTCATAGTTCATTCAGGATATGGGAGGGAACAACACAGACCCCTGTGTTTGCTTTGGAGTAGAACGATCAAAGAACAACACTAACCATGTAATGAAGGGACAGATGGACCTTATATGAAGTGGAGAGAGAGAGAGAGAGAGAGAGAGGGCCAGAGAGAGGGCCAGAGACAGAGAGAGGGACAGAGAGAGAGAGAGACAGAGAGAGACAGAGAGAGAGAGAGACAGAGAGAGAGAGAGAGAGAGAGAGACAGAGAGAGAGAGAGAGAGAGAGACAGAGAGAGAGACAGAGAGACAGAGAGGGACAGAGAGACAGAGAGAGAGAGAGACAGAGAGAGAGAGAGAGAGAGAGACAGAGAGACAGAGAGAGAGAGAGAGAGAGAGAGAGAGACAGAGAGAGAGAGAGAGAGAGACAGAGAGAGAGAGAGAGAGAGAGAGAGAGAGACAGAGAGAGAGAGAGAGACAGAGAGAGAGAGAGAGAGCAGAGAGAGAGAGAGAGAGAGACAGAGAGAGAGAGAGAGAGAGAGAGAGAGAGAGAGAGACAGAGAGAGAGGGAGAGAGACAGAGAGAGAGAGAGAGAGACAGAGAGAGAGAGAGAGAGAGAGAGAGAGACAAAGAGAGAGAGAGAGAGAGAGAGACAGGGAGAGAGAGAGAGACAGAGAGACAGGGAGAGAGAGAGAGAGAGAGAGAGAGAGAGAGAGAGAGAGAGAGAGAGAGAGAGAGAGGGAGGGAGAGAGAGGGAGAGAGAGAGAGAGAGACAGAGAAAGAGAGGGAGAGAGAGAGAGAGGGAGGGAGAGAGAGGGAGAGAGAGACAGAGAAAGAGAGGGAGAGAGAGAGAGAGAGAGAAAGAAATACAGTGAAATGAAGAGAGCATATTTCTTTTATAAAAAACGGACAACACAAGGGTTGAGTAAAAGTACAAAAGCATTAGCACTGACGTACTAAAAGTAAAACTACTCGTGATTTTATTTCTCTTGTCAGTTATTTTACAGTCGATATCAAAAAGTCTCTCCTGCAGCAGACGATCATGCAAACACACGAGCAACGACGTGCTGCACCTGTCAATCTGTTGTTTTCCTTCTCTTCCCCTTGGGAGAAAGATTTATGGGCTTTAATGATCTCAGACATGAAAGGGGAAAGAGGAAACCATCACAGGTCGGACTTGAACCCTGGACCTTCTGCATCCAGGAATAAACCTCTACACGTGTGCCTGTTCTACCAACTGAGCTAACTGGCCACGATTTTAGACCCTTTTTAGGGGGTCTCAAGTCCCCCTAAATATGTATTTGACACAATACAGAGTAAATTATAATAATAAAAAAACTTTTTTTTCTTCAAATCAATTGTAGTGCTTCAAGATAGAGTTTGGGAACTTGTCCGTTAGAGGACAATGACACGTTCAAAGGGCTTGAAACTTACCGTATTTTACGGACTATAAGTCGTAATTTTTTCCATACTTTGGCTGGTCCTGCGACTTATATATCAAAATATATATAATGTAACATGTTTTAAATGTTATTTCATGCTGAAAACATTACCGTCTACAGCCGCGAGAGGCGCTCTAGGCTTGTGACGACTATATGCTGCTCCTAAAGACAACTGAGAAAGAAAAGAAGCTGCAGGAGACTGCAGGTAGTAAAACACGCAGCCGGAAACGGTCATCGAGCAGCAGAAGGAGAGTTTGGAGTGAGAGAGAAACTTGTGAGGGACTGGAGAAAAGGTTAGTCTTACTGCAATGAAGAAAACAAAGAAAGCTAGTCGCGCTGAAATCCAGATGGCCAGAGCTGGAGGAAGGAGTCCACAGATGGGTGCTTGAACAACGTGCTGCTGGGAGAGGCTCGTCAACAGAGCTGTTACGTTACGTTAACGTAGAGACACCTACCGTATTCAGCCCCTTGTTCTGGGGGCTGTTGGGTAGTTTAATAACTGTTAATGTGTTACGTTAACGTAGAGACACCTACCGTATTCAGCCCCTTGTTCTGGGGGCTTTTGGGTAGTTTAATAACTGTTAATGTGTTACGTTAACGTAGAGACACCTACCGTATTCAGCCCCTTGTTCTGGGGGCTGTTGGGTAGTTTAATAACTGTTAATGTGTTACGTTAACGTAGAGGACACCTACCGTATTCAGCCCCTTGTTCTGGGGGCTGTTGGGTAGTTTAATAACTTGCCTTTCCAGATTAAATGTCTGTTCTTGGTCTTGGATTTTGTGAAATAAATTTCTAAATAAATGCGACTTATAGTGCGACTTATATATGTTTTTTTCCTCTTCATGAAGCATTTTTTGACTGATGCGACTTATAGTCCAGAGCAACTTATAGTCCGGAAAATACGGTAATATCCTGTGTGTCTGTCTCCGATGCTACGCACCTGTAACCCCGTCAAGGAAAGGGTTAACAGAAACTTACAATACACACCCATTTACCAACTTTATGTAGTACTCCAGAAATTTGGGGAGCACAGTTTCATTATTACAGATTCCTTCATACATTTATAATTAGACAACCAGCTTACAAAAACAACACAAATATGGCACGAGTGTGTGTGTGTGTGTGTGTGTGTGTGTGTGTGTGTGTGTGTGTGTCAGTGTCACTCTGCTCTCCCTAAAATTATGTATTACTAGAAAACACACACACACACACACACACACAGAGGAATGATAAGTAGGTTTCAGTGTCTGTCTGTTGAGATGACAGACGTGCCAGACACCCTTAAAACACATTGTTTGTACTAACACACACACACACACACACACACACACACACACACACACACACACACTCGTGCCATATTTGTTTTGTTTTTGTAAGCTGGTTGTCTAATTATAAATGTATGAGTGAATCTGTAATAATGAAACTGTGCTCCCCAAACTTACACATAATGAACTGAGATCTGTGAACAGAGTGACATGAGACTTTGCTCCAAGTATCACCAGGGGCTCTACACCTTAACGAAAGCATTGACAACATTGTTTGTGTACCCAGAGTTCACTAAAAAGAAAGGTTTTGAACAACTCACCGTAGGTCTTGTTGTTTCCGGCCGCTACCACCTCGGCAGTCAAAACGAGTCGATATCAAAACAAGTAGCCACAGATTTAGTATATCCCTTGTGCACCGGTGTAGTTCATGTGTAGAGCCCCTGGTGATACTTGGAGCAAAGTCTCATGTTGTGTCGAGCCTTCTTAGTGTTTAAAAAATAGCTATTTTGAGGCTAGCATCAAAGTGTCCCTAGCTCTCCCATTGAAAAGGCCATTTGACCGAAAAACGAAAATACAGTTCATCTTAAAAGTGGCGCTTCCGTCCTAAATATACTTTTAAACAAACGTTTGACTCGGGTACACTCACAAAAAGACCCTAGGTTGCATTTTGGCGAGAGTTGGGCTTTAATGTAGTATGAAGAGTGACATATTCTGCACAGGGTTCATCTCAGAGTGCATGGATAGATGGATGGGTCCTCAAACATTCACCCCGTTTGTCTCCCGTGTCAAACCAAAAGTCGACGTTATTATTTTCAGTTATGTCTAGGGTTGGGTACAGAAACGCGGTGCCAATAGGGCGCCGGTTCCAACGTAGACGGTAGTAACGAGACACATCGCTGCACGGGACGCTACGTTATCGTTAGCTAGCTGGATTAAACCCAACGGTTAAAATGCTGACAGCTTGCGTTAAGCGGTGTAAAGTGTGACTGTATTTCCCTGTAGAGGATTCAACACCGTTTTGTGCTCCTTTTTTATATTTTATATACATTATTAATACATTATATATATTTCAGTTCAGGCACCATTTAGGCACCGTTTAGGCACCGCCTAACGTAAACTTAGGGACCACAATGGAAATATATTGGGGACCACAATGGAAATAAGTCTTTGGGCTTTATTGTGTCATCCTTCACTATTTATGTATTTTTAATGTATGACACATGTACTGTTTTATATTTAAGTGGTCAAATAAAATCAATCAATCAATCAATCAAACCGGCGTCGTTTTAAAAGTATTGATTTAGCAAAAACCCAACCGATACCCAACCCTAGTTATGTCTGAGAGTTAACGTTAACTTGTGAATGTTAAACGTCAGGTTCTGGATCGGTACGTCACGTAGCTTTTTTTTTGCCCCCCTTTTTCATGAGCTGAACTCAAAGGTCTAAGACTTTTTCTATGTACACAAAAGGCTTATTTCTCTCAAATATTGTTCACAAATCTGTCTATATCTGTGTCAGTGAGCACTTCTCCTTTGCAGAGATAATCCATCCTCCTCACAGGTGTGGCCTATGACGATGCTGATTAGACAGCAGGATTATTGCACAGGTGTTCCTTAGGCTGGACACAATGAAAGGCCACTCTAAAATGTGCAGTTTTACTGTATTGGGGGGGGGGGTCCAGGGGGAGAACACCTCTCCAAAGTGCCAGACGCCATCGAATGTGAGCATTTGCCCACTCAAGTTGGTTACGACGACGAACTGCAGTCAGGTAGGGAGAGAGGAAGTACTTCTTTAAACCCCAATCAAAGATCTTTCTCTAAACTTAACCAAGTGATTTCTGTGCCTATAGTCTGACAGTCAGACTTATTTTTAGCGCCATCTCCATTCTTCTGGAATTCAACCATTATCTAACATTTTTGTTCGCATTGACAGAAATTATGAACAAAATTATGAAAATGGGACCCAGGTTGTGATAAACCGCTGATAAAAGTAGTCTGATTACATGCGATTTATTATTTAAGAGGCCCTGAATGTCTTCCACTGACTTCAGCTCCTCTGTGCTGCACAATAGAAACAGCTTATGAATAGAAATACATTTAAACACCTCATTATGGACGTCATCCGTCTGTCTGGGTTTCATCCCAAGGCTGCTCTCCGTGTGTGTGTGTGTGTGTGTTACATTATCCACTTTTTGTGTGCATATCTTTTTAACGTGTAAGTGTGTGTCAGAGATTAGCTGTGTATTCATGTCCCTTTGGCTTCCCCTGTGTGTGTGTGTGTGTGTGTGTGTGTGTGTGTGTGTGTGTGTGTGTGTGTGTGTGTGTGTGTGTGTGTCCCTCCGTCCGTCCGTCCATCCAAGGCTGGCATTCGTCACAGCGGCCGCTGTCTGTTCCCAGATACTGAATGTATTCATGAGTTAGCTGTTGACTCAGGTAGTTGGTTCACTTGTACGTATACACACACACACACACACACACACACATACACACACACACACACACACACACACACACACACACACACACACCTGCTGTGTCTTTGTCCAGCTTTGCCAAATTTCCCTCCTAAGCCCTCAGCAAAAAACTAGTCTTCTATCCCTCCATCTCCCTCGTCCCTTTGTAACGTTAAACTCCCATGATGCTTAGCAAACAGGGACCTTTTGAAGTCAGCTGAGGTGTGTGTGGGGGGGACGAGGGGGGGATTTCCTGACGTCTACTTTTGTCCAAATCTCGGAGTCAAAGTGAACAGACGGCAGTTTTGCTGGCAGTGGAAGGGAGGGTTTGGAAGGTGATGCCTCTCTGTTTTCTCAGCCAGGATTCCTGTCGTTTATGTAACATTAATCTGACTCATTCAGCTCTGACTGCAGCAAAATGATGCTGACGATCACACGACCACAGACCATACTTTACTAAAATAATACCTCGGAAAACAAAACCATTAAAATTGCGGTTTACATTTCTGTTGTATCGTTTAAAGGTCCCATGGCATGAAAATGCCGGCCTATGGCCCCCCAGTGGCTAGAAATGGTGATAGGTGTAAACCGAGCCCTGGGTATCCTGCTCTGCCTTTGAGAAAATGAAAGCTCAGATGGGCCGATCTGGAATCTTCCCTTTATGACATCATAAGGGGAAAGGTTACCTCCCCTTTCTCTGCTTTGCCCACCCAGAGAATTTGGCCCAACCATGAGAGAGAGAGAGAGAGACATCATGGCTTGAAAACAAGCAAAGCCAAAGCAGGCAGGCCACACCCTCACCCTCCACCTTGCCCCCCCCTCTCCTCCTCAATAGCATTTAAAGCTACAGACACAGAAATGGCACATCCTAAGGAAAGCTCATTGTGGGACTGGCTCTAGTAGCTGTAATTCTGCACCAAGGCTGAATTTCTGGAAAGAGACTTCAGATACAGTATTAGGGGACCACTAAGGTCTATATAAAAGAGACTTCAGATACAGTATTAGGGGACCACTAAGGTCTATATAAAAGAGACTTCAGATACAGTATTAGGGGACCACTAAGGTCTATATAAAGAGACTTCAGATACAGTATTAGGGGACCACTAAGGTCTATATAAAAGAGACTTCAGATACAGTATTAGGGGACCACTAAGGTCTCTATAAAAGAGACTTCAGATACAGTATTAGGAGACCACTAAGGTCTATATAAAAGAGACTTCAGATACAGTATTAGGGGACTACTAAGGTCTATATAAAAGCATCCAAAAAGCAGCATGTCATAGGACCTTTAAACAAAGGAGATATGATGTTGTAATAAGTGAGCGGTAGGGGTTGGCCATTTTTTAACTTTGGACATGGCTAAACTAGCTCCCCACCCACCCCCCCTTGCTTTCTAGCCTTTATGCTAAGCTAGGCTAACCGCATCCTGACTTCAGCTCTTAAACGCACAGGTGTACAGTACGAGTGTTGATCTTTTAACTGGGCAAGAAAGGGAATGAACTCTCGGCAGATGTGGCTCAGGTGGTAGAGCGGTTGCTTACCAATCAGAAGGTTGTTGGTTCGATCCCTGGCCCAGCAGTCCCATGTTGAAGTGTCCTTGGGCAAGACACTGAACCTCGATGCTGCGTCATTGGTGTGTGAATAATGTGTAAATGTTTATCTGATGGGCAGGTGGCACCTTGTACTGCAGCCTCGGCCACAGTGTGTGAATGTTCCTGTACTATGTAAAAGCTCTTTAAGTATAAAACACTATACAAATACACTTCATTTACATTCCTTGAATGTGTAAGTTCTTCAGTAGGAATCAGTGGACTCGGAGCTGAGAGCCGCACACGGACTCATTGGATGACATGAAGTCAGTCAGAGAGGCGTGTGGTGGATCTGATTGGTTGTTTCCTGTTGTTTCATTCAGCAGAAAGACGATATCAGCCTATCAGAGGGCAGCACGGTGGACCTGAGGAAGCCTGGAGAGGAAGAAGATCAGTACTCAGAGATGGCTGAAGAGGCCATGGACCCAGACTCCTGCTTCCCGGACAGTAAGCAAGCACACACACACACACACTCTCACACACACGCACGCATGCACACACACATTCACATACACACACACACACACACACACACGCATACTCTCTCACACACGCACGCACGCACATTCACATACACACATGCACGCACGCACTACACAAGCACACAAACGCATACTCTCACACACACACACACACACACACTGACATACAAGCCCGCACGCACACTCACACACACACACACACTGACATACAAGCCCGCACGCACACACACACACACACACACACACACCCCGCCCGCATGCATACAAGCACACAAACACATACCCTCTCACACACACACACGCGCACACACACAAACACACACACACACACACATTCACGCACACACACACACACACACACACACACACACATACTCGCACACACACACACACACACACACACACACACACACACACTGACATACTAGCACACACACACACACACACACACACATATATATATTTACATTTCAGTACAAGCAAGGAGACCCACACAAAAAAAATACACAGCAAACTTTCTTTCAATAGCCTGTTGCCAGGGTAACAACAGCCCGTACGTGTGCGCGTCCCCGCATGAGCCCGTCCCACAGCCCACTTGGCCCAATACTTTCATGATGAGATTTATAGTTGTGTACTGACTAACCCAGGTGAAAAGCAAACACCTTGTTTCCTTCCTGACTCAGACTCAGTTTCCCTTTCTAGATCGTACATATTTGTCTAAAGCTGGGGGAACACTGGAGTACCATTGGGCGGCCAACAGCCAATGAAATCCCAGAAATGAGATGACATAAAATCCCTAGAGAGCCGAGATGACTTATGACACATTATCTTCTTTTGGTGGCCAAAGAACTGCAAGAGCTGCACAAAACATGTATTACTTTCTATGCAGATGAACCAAAGCTGTATGTTAACATATTACCTAGTTATGTCGGCCCTATTCACAAGTTTAAACAGATCAGCACTTTAAAAATTGAGCATTATAAGGTGATAATTAGCAAAAGAAGATGAGCCGCTCTGCCGAAAAACACTTGAGTCTTTAGGCACACAGTCAATGTATTCCTCTTTGCACATTTGACAATTGGACAGCCAAGTACATCTGGATTTAACTTATGAAATGTCTCAAGAAAACCCTGAAATGTTCTGGTGTACAAGACGATCCATCCATCCATCTTCGTCCGCTTATCCGGTATTGGGTCACGGGTGTAGCAGCTCCAGCAGGGGACCCCAAACTTCCCTTTCCCGAGCCACATTAACAAGCTCCGACTGGGGGATCCCGAGGCGTTCCCAGGCCAGGTTGGAGATATAATCCCTCCACCTAGTCCTGGGTCTTCCCCGAGACCTCCTCCCAGCTGGACGTCCCTCCACCTAGTTCTGGGTCTCCCCCGAGGCCTCCTCCCAGCTGGACGTCCCTCCACCTAGTCCTGGGTCTTCACCGAGACCTCCTCCCAGCAGGGCGTCCCTCCACCTAGTCCTGGGTCTCCCCCGAGGCCTCCTCCCAGCTGGACGTCCCTCCACCTAGTCCTGGGTCTCCCCCGAGGCCTCCTCCCAGCTGGACGTCCCTCCACCTAGTCCTGGGTCTTCCCCGAGGCCTCCTCCCAGCTGGACGTCCCTCCACCTAGTCCTGGGTCTCCCCCGAGGCCTCCTCCCAGCTGGACGTCCCTCCACCTAGTCCTGGGTCTTCCCCGAGGCCTCCTCCCAGCTGGACGTCCCTCCACCTAGTCCTAGGTCTCCCCCGAGGCCTCCTCCCAGCTGGACGTCCCTCCACCTAGTCCTGGGTACAGACTGTACAAGACGATGGGAAATGGAAATGGTTGTTTAATTCGGATGTGTTTAATAACTTCTCAGAGCAGGCAAGATCGAATAATTTGTATTTATTTTGGTTTTTCCAGTAGGTTACGTAAACCTACGCACTCTAATACAACAGCGTAACTTTGGGTTCAACATTGGGGGGTGTTGAGATCTTTACCTATCTAGGGAGGTCCCGGGACACGTCTGCCCCAATAGGCTGTTACATGTCACATCAAGAGAGATATAGCAACAAACTATGCTCTACATACCTCAACTATTTCAGTTCAACAACATAAAATCATTCACGTTGTATAAAAGCAAGTTTGTAATTTATTAATCTGTTGTTCCAGTTTTAGTAAAATAGATATTTATCTTCCGCCATTTGATAGTCATGCCACACTTTACCAGTACTTCATCCGATATCATTCTGTAAAAATGATTGCCTTTGGTTCATGGGCCCTGAAAGCACCACCTCTGATTGGTCAAACTCACCCACTTGGACTCTCCCAAAGAAATAAGTTTTTCTTTGCTAGCCAATTACATCGAATCGAGAAAGCCAACCCCCTTATCGTGTTTAAAAACAGTTAATATATTTTTCACTTATCAATATGGTAAGATATCTGGAGGGGTTGCACTGGCCTGTTTTGATTATTGGGCGGGTTGTAACCATTTTAGCGTCCTATCTGACGCTGAGAGACGCTGACCAAGCGTCCGTTTTTTGAGATGGGAGTGAGAACAGGGTTGACAGCGGGACGCAACCCGGTCTCACGGCAGTTCGTGAAATAGTCACGTTATTTTGATCTATTGATACGTGTACAGGGACACGTTCTTCTACTTTATTTCGTGGTGGTCACCACAAAATTGGAACGTTACTATTTCACAAACTGCCATGCGACTGGGGGAGATGGTGACAACATGATCTGCGGTCTCTGGGGGACACAACAACGGGGAAATATTAGGAAAAGAGAGACAGGGAAAGGTTGTGGTTAGGAGAACAAGAATGCGGAAAGGAGCTACCACACGCGGGATGTGATCCCCTCTCTCCTGGGTGAAAGTCCTGTGTTGTTTGACCCTTCCAGCCCCCCAACCAACCTCCTTGTGGTGTTCATTGTTTGTGTTTGTTCATGTTTCACAAAGAGTTTAACCTGAGCCAGACCGACAACAAAGATAGAAATAATATCACATCCATATACAGTAGTATACAGCTGTTATACATCATATCATCTATACAGAGATAGTAGTATACAGCTGTTATACATCATATCATCCATACAGAGATAGTAGTATACAGCTGTTATACATCATATCATCTATACAGGGATAGTAGTATACAGCTGTTATACATCATATCATCCATACAGGGATAGTAGTATACAGCTGTTATACATCATATCATCCATACAGGGATAGTAGTATACAGCTGTTATACATCATATCATCTATACAGGGATAGTAGTATACAGTTGTTAAAACATAATAAAATATATATGACACACTGGTATCAGATCAGTACTCGGTATCGGCCGATACGCAAGTTCAGGTATCGCAGTCGGTATCGGGAAGCAAAAAATGGTATCGGACCATCTCTACTCACCAACACGATAAAAAACACAAAAACGTGTCCCTGTACACGTATCAATAGATTAAATAAAAAATAAAAATAAACTGCCGTGAGACTGGGCTGCGGGAAGACAACACAAGGGTTTCATGATGGTTCCACTAACCACAAGCCCCGTCACACCGCCCCCTTGGCCCAATACTTTCAGGATGAGATTTATGACCCTGTTCTGACTAACCCAGGTGAAAAGCAGACACCTTGTTTTCCTTCCTGACTCAGCTGGTTTCCTCGTGCAGCACAGACATTTGTCTTGGGCCACAGTTCAGCTCAGGAAACATGGCCACGATACAGAGAAAGGGGAAGGAGAAAGCCAGGGTCGTCATTTGTTTATTATGGATTCTGTTTTGGCAAAAAAAATGGCTGATTTAGGATAAGAGTTCAATGAGAATTTAGCATTGTTCAAACTGATATTGCTTATTTTAATTTCTGAGGTAAGTTGAGGTAAAGAACTCAAACAGAATTAGGCCAGCCAGCTGAGAAACCCCTCTCTGAGGAACAAAAGCAACAGGGAAAGCATCCCCAACACCTGCGGAGACTACACTAAGAGTCCGATATGTAACCGCTGACACATTCACTAAACCTCCTATGTATAATGGATGGTCACATGTGTACTTTATATTGATTTAAACTACAATACACCCACATTTTAACCCTCCTGTTGTCTTCGGGTCACATTTGACCCATTTTCAATAAGTTTCTATAGCAGAAATTTGGGTTTTACTTTAACAAATTGTTCAAAACAATAAGGTTGGATGGTTCCATTCAAAGCTCTTCACATCTAAAATAAATAATCCGTTCACTTCTTTTATTGAATTTGGGTGTTTTATTGTATTTTATAGTATACAAGTGCATGAAAAATCAACAGAACTCAAAATAAGTGACAAAAAACAAGCGTTGATTATGTTTTCGCCATTTAGGCCTTTATTTATAGGACAGCTGAAGCCAACCTCTGTATATGGGTGCGCGCTCCACCAGGTCAGCTACACAGGCGCCCTAATTGTAAATTGTGACCCAAAAAAACAAAAAATTGCATGGTCGACGGAAAGATAACACAAGGGTTAACCTGATTTTATATCGTGAGCCCCACCATCTTTCCTACAAGACAGAGCGTATCTAAAGGCTGATTCATGCTTCTGTGTTACATCGTACGTAGTTACGTGGAGATACCGACCCTACACCAGAGCTTCAAGTCTCGGGGACATTACTTCACCTACTGAAGGTTACGCATGTGACGCAGAACGTGATTTTGTATATCCATTTAGTACACTGTAAAACAGGTTTTCCTTTTTTTTAGGCATTTTTACTGTACGTACACACCGCCGCTGACTTGAGCTGCAAAGAAGCTCTGGCCGCCCGGTAAAGGACGCTTGTCAAAAAGTACGGGGAAGCTGTTTGATGCTTTGGCCGCTCTGACGTAGCAGGACGTTCTATGTTCGATCATGGAAAAAGCTCAAGCAGCCACTGCACGGCCAATACATCAACACTAGAAACCTTTTATAAATGACATGTATAATGACAGAATGTGTATTGGTTGTTGGTGTCTGTTAGCAGTTAGCTCGCTCGTTAGCTGCTGAACCACAGCAGCATGCAGGCAGAGCGAGCAGCCGCCAGCTGTTGATCCGTGCAGGACTTCACCGTGAGCGGACTGTTTAGAGACCATGTGACCTGCAGGTAACGTTAACTGGTCCCTATATGCAAATATCATAAATGATAGGGAACCCAGCAATGGCGATGATGAGCTTTTCCTCCATTTTCTCAGAACTAATGTTTTTGTAGGAACGAAAGTTTACATCGTATGTTTCTCCGGAATCAGCCAGCGAGAACGACGTCTATATTCTGATTGGTCGCTGGCGTTTGCTGCTGAACCGCGTCATAGCTCATTACCATAACGTTGACCTACTTTCAACTTTCTGATTGACGCTCTGGTCGCTCAAAACGCGACGCCGACAGATTTTCCGCTCCTTGCAGCTGAGAGAAGCTTCCATTGAAAATGAATGACTTCCTGTATCTTTAGAAGCTCAAGTCGGCAGCGGTGTGTACGTACAGTTAGGCCTTTATTGACCGGACAGCTGAAGACATGAAGGGGGAGAGAGGGGGGGGGGGTAATGACATGCAGCAAAGGGCCGCAGGTTGGAGTCGAACATGCGGCCGCTGCGTCGAGGAGTAAACCTCTATATATGGGCACCTGCTCTACCAACTGAGCTATCCGGGCGCCCGGGTTTTTCTTTTTTGTCAGCGATACATGTTATGTCATGTTGTGTCAACAAAAAAACTATTTCTGTCCAAGGGACTTGAAACATTGCATTGTTCTGACTATTATAATTAATATTGCAAGTTGCCAGTTGGTTTAAGTTGTTTTAAGAAAAACTTATTTGAAAAGACTTATGTAGTGTCTGAAGATTTGACTTTGACTTAAGGATTGCCATATAAGGGAATTCCTATGAACCTTACCCTACTGTTGCTGAAACATCTGGAACTGTTAACATTAGAAGGGGCCCCCTAAGACAGAAGACATTTAGTTGGAGCTATACCATGTATGGGGCCTTAAATGGTCAGTTCCCTACTCCAAGCATATACTCACACCCCCCCACTAAATGCTCAGAATATATACAATGAGATAGCCGCAGAACCTCAGAGCGACAATATTTGAAGATTGGGTTGGTCGCCTCTCCGAGCTCCTGCAGAAGCTTGTAAAATAATGCTGAATTATTTGACAGCACTGCAACTAAATATACACTTAGCATAGTTGTTATTAAAAACTAATTGGAGGGAGAAGTGATTTTGTACCCTCAACTATTATCATTACGTTGGCAGAACAATCCAGAAAGAGTTGTTAAGCTAGTTAGTGATATCAGAGTTAGCAAACATTTCTCATCTGTAGTCCTTGGACAGAAAGCGTTGCATCGTCAGCCTAAAAAAGATTTTTTTTTTATATTGTTTACAAGCATGCAGGGCAATAATACAAAAATAAAGACAAATACATCATAGAGGACATGACTTTTCCACGTTATGTACCAAATGAAATATGCACGTTCACCTTCTCTCTCCCGAGTAAACCGGCCTGTTTCCCGTAAGAGGTGCTGTGGATGAAAGGGGCTGCCAAACGGCAGATGTTGTTAGCTTTGATTCATTTAGAAGATTGATGCATCCGTCGCAACTGTCCCAACACGCTGCCTGGTTCTTCCTGATTCAGCAGAGTCCTTCACAGCAGGCTTACGTTTGTCACCAGCTGGACTCGGATCAGCCCGCTCGGAGCACAGGCAGAAGAGGGATGAAACGTGAACAAAACTCCTTTCATTTTGGCTGCACAGTTTTGTCATCGGCACGTCTGCGTTAGCAGGTGAGAGATACATGCTGGGGAAGGTAAAGGAGAAGAGAAACAAAATGAAACGAGTAAACATGAAACTGAGGAGAAAAAAAAGGAAAAAGGAACACACAGACCCTCCTCCACAGCGCTGCGGAGGAAGGTCTGGTTAGTGCACACAGCGTTCTGGGATGGGAGAAAAAACGTGCTCTGGTTCATTGGCATCTCTTTAAACCAATCACAATCGTTTAGGGCGGTGCTAAATGCCGGACGGAGCCACGGTGCCTCTGCTAAATAGCTCCTGTGCCTCTGCTCACGTCCTGCTTGTCACGCTTGCTATAGTCGCTTTTTTCTTTCCTACCGTACGCCCACCCACAACCCTTTCCTTAACATAACTGCGTCAAAAGGGACGTCAATAGTCCCGACCAAGCACGTTTACTTATAGCGCTAAAGGAGACTTTTAGCGTCAATAAGAACGACAAAGGCACCTGACCAAGCGTCCATATTTTACGAGATGAGTGTGAGAACGTGTTGTTTCCTCTCCCGTCATTCTACATAAAAAAAGGCTATGAATCTACATAGGAGATCGGATGCAAACTGAAAGAAAAGGAGAACAGAGGGGCGCCTGGGTAGCTCAGCTGGTAGCGCATGCGCCCCGTGTACAACAGGCTCTCTCTCTCTCTCTCTCTCTCTCTCTCTCTCTCTCTCCTGTCATGCCTAAGCTGTCCTATCAAATAAAGGCCTAAAATGCCCAAAAAATTCTCTTCAAAACAGAAAAGATCAGGAGAGCAGAGAACAAGTGAAAAGGAAATGAGATGAAATGAAAAGTAGGAGACTAAAGAAGAAAGAACAGGAAGTTCTTTCTTCATCAAGATTATGATGATGATGACCTCTTCATCTTGCTGGTATCAACAGATTTCGGGAGACAGAAACAGAATTGCCGCCTGGCTTCCCTCCTGACTCAGCTCGCAGTCCGCTCACTCCGGACCAGTACCACCAGTACGCTGACACAGCTGTGTGTGTGTGTGTGTGTGTGTGTGTGTGTGTGTTTGTGTGAGCTGCTGCAGAAATAGCCCAGAAAGACTGACTAACAACAGCAGGCAGTCACCAGCTGTGTGGATACTAGCAGGAAGCAGTTTGTGTTGCAGTGTGCGTTTTTGTATTTGTGTGTTTGCACAGACACAAAGTGGCCATCTGGAAGTTGTAGTCCCAAGATGTTTGCCGGCCGGCTGCCTTCCCTCGTTCACACGTCCAGTCTGTGTCTGTGACGTCTCTCCACGCTACCGCACGTTGCGACTTGAGAGGTGTAACGGTACACAGGCGCCACTGTGCGGTTCGTTCCCCGCGTTTGGGAGTCGGGGTTCGGTGTGAGTTTTGTACTGCAGGAAAAGAAACGAATGCATCAGGATCCTTTTTTTCTTTTCTTCTTTTATTCTGAAGTCTTTCTCCTGTGCTGTTGTCAACGTATTCTCATACAATGGTTGGTGTGCTATTCGAAAAGTTGTGCACACATTTGTGTGCGTTTTCTTATGAAAGACTGACCGACAGTGGAAGCGTGCCTATGTTCCCACATTTGGGCTGAACATTGGGCTGTGGGAACATAGGGCTGTGGGAACATTGGGCTGTGGGAACATAGGGCTGTGGGAACATAGGGCTGTGGGAACATAGGGCTGTGGGAACATTGGGCTGTGGGAACATTGGGCTGTGGGAACATAGGGCTGTGGGAACATAGGGCTGTGGGAACATAGAGCTGTGGGACCATTGGGCTGTGGGAACATAGGGCTGTGGGAACATAGGGCTGTGGGAACATTGGGCTGTGGGAACATTGGGTTGTGGGAACATTGGGCTGTGGGAACATAGGGCTGTGGGAACATTGGGCTGTGGGAACATTGGGCTGTGGGAACATAGGGCTGTGGGAACATTGGGCTGTGGGAACATTGGGCTGTGGGAACATTGGGTTGTGGGACCATTGGGCTGTGGGAACATTGGGCTGTGGGAACATAGGGCTGTGGGAACATTGGGCTGTGGGAACATAGGGCTGTGGGAACATAGGGCTGTGGGAACATAGGGCTGTGGGAACATTGGGCTGTGGGAACATAGGGCTGTGGGAACATTGGGCTGTGGGAACATAGGGCTGTGGGAACATTGGGTTGTGGGACCATTGGGCTGTGGGAACATTGGGCTGACCCCCTCAGCAGCCCCTGCAGTCTAGAAAATGTTTAGGCAACAAAACATCTTGGTTAGGTTTAGGAAAAGATTGTGGTTTAGGTTCAAATAAGTATGTTTGTTACGTAGCTTATGTACGTGGCATTAGTTAAGAACTTAAATTACAGTGCGTAACAAGTCATATAAGTTAATAAGTCAACCTTGACTTTTGGTTTTAGACGGGACACGAACAGCGGCCTCATGTCCCGTGTTTGATTGACCCATCTCTCTTTACGCTGACTTTGACGCAGCCCGGAAAGTCCTGGCTCACGATTACGTGGGTTATATACAAAGTATAGTGCATTAATGTTTGTACATATTGTGGCATCACAAGGGGACATGTGGTAGAGGGACGCTATGTTCCTCTACAGGAGTGGCTACCCCATAACAAGATGGCAGCCACCCGAACTACAGGTCCCAGAATGCACCACACGGTCCCTTGATTAAAGTAGGTGCTCATGCACTGAGAGTGCACAAAAGGGTGCAGCAGAGAGCAAAAAAGAGAGTTTGGGGAGAGCCCGACATTATAAAAAGAACCTACGTTTCCAGGCCTTTATATGATATAACAGAAGTACTAACAGTGAATAAGAACAGCCGGGTCTTCCAGCTCCGGTGGCTGCGAGCGCGAAAAGATTTAGTAGAAAAACATGTCTAGTACATAAGGTATAGAAAAACAGTTTTAAAATCCAAAGTGCATCTGGTTTGTCCTACGTTTGTCAACAAATGTGCGTCAAATGACACTACAGGTGTGTGTGTTGCCTTTTTAAAGTGTGAGGAAACTATCTCAAAGGAGGTGAGTGCTGCAGTTCTTGGAGAGCACAAAAACTGAAGACATAAGCTTTTCTTCCCAGTTGCTGGTGTGTGTGTGTGTGTGTGTGTGTGTGTGTGTGTGTGTGTGTGTGTGTGTGTGTGTGTGTGTGTGTGTGTGTGGGCTTGTTGAACTATATTCGTGGGGTCCAAAAACCGGGAGTCCAGTATACTTGTGGGGTCCCGACAGCTTTGTGGGGCCAAAATGCTGGACCCCACAAGGTTAAAGGTCTGTTTGAGGGTTAAGACTTGGTTTTAGGATTAGGGTTAGAATGAGGTTCTGGTTAGGGTGAGGGTAAGGGTTAAGGTTAGGCATTTAGTTGGGATGGTTAAGGTTAGGGTAAGGGGCTAGGGAATGCATTGTGTCAGTGACAGGTCCCCACAAAGATAGCGCCACAAACCTGTGTGTGTGTGTGTGTGTGTGTGTGTGTGTGTGTGTGTGTGTGTGTGTGTGTGTGTGTGTGTGTGTGTGTGTGTGTTCCTCCATGCTGTGATTACAGAGCACAAACAGCAGCGTGCCTCCCTGCTGCTCCCTCTGCCTGTCAGTAAGACAGAGTGTGTGTGTCGGGCTGAATGGCGACGCTCCCCTGCCGCTAATTATTTATCACACGGGAGGAAAGGTCGTCGAATAAAAAAGTCCCGGCGAGCTGCGCTAACGAGTCGCAGATCTGCAGCGTAAAGACAACTCTTCAGATGAATGGAGGTCAACGGTTTGGTTTCAGATTGTCCTGCTTTGACCCAATACGGTCCACGCAAACAGTGCTTC
>NC_135876.1:24543881-24558881 GCF_031162955.1 Sander vitreus | reverse complement strand
AAAAGACATTTTGGGCCACAACAATCTATAAAAAAGGCCGCGAAATCCTGGAAGGACCATTCCAATATGCATCTTGCACACTACTTTGCACTATTACTTCTTGTACTCTACATCTCACTCCACGTGTACTTGTCTTGCTATTATGTCTTATTTGTATATTTGTATTTTTGTATATTATGTTGATATGTGCCTATATGTATATTGTTGTCTCTATTGTACAGTATGTGTCTATATCACTATTTAGTTGTCTGTTTACTACATGTCTATTTGTTGATTGTATAGAGAGTTAACACCTACCAAAGTCAAATTCCGTGTGTATGTAAGTATACTTGGCCAATAAATCTGATTCTGATTCAGATAGAGACGCTCCAATCACGTCCCAGCACATGCAACCACACACGCTTGTTTCTTAACCCCCAGTCGTCCTCTGTCCGCTGCTGAACCGCCATCATGCCTTGCTCCAGGGCACGTCAGCATCACTCTGCTATAGTTCCCAGTCTCAGGGTTGTGAGTGGATGTCAGGTCGAGTCTCGTCGTCCCGGTCGCTTCCCTCGCAGACACGCTGATTACATTTGGGAAACGTTAGCGACAAGCATTTACTGCCACAGGCAGCCGGCGGAGCGATAACGTGACGCGACGGGAATCTGATCCTGTTGTTATCTGCACTCACTCAACTCTCTGAGTGAGCCCGTCTGTTTCAATTCATTTTTGTATTATTAGTGAAGGCAGTGTTACAACAGCGACATATGACACAAGCATAATAATACGTAGACAATACATAAATGCATGTATAGACAGTGACAGACAGTAAAGATAATAATATAAAATAGTCATATATGATACTGTCATACAGTTTTGAGAAATGTTTTTTCCTCTTTAAAAAAGAAACGTTCCACATTTGAATAGGGAAAATCATTTGCTCTCACAGTAAGAAATGCTTACACACACACACACACACACACACACACACACACACACACACACACAGACACACACACACACACACACACACACACACACACACACACACACACACACACACACACACACACACACTGCAGAGAATACATGTTTGCATGTTCAAGCATCTCTACACAACCAAAGGGAAAGATAGAGCACTTAATGCTCCGGGTCATCTCTGTACGACAACAAAGAAAGCCGACATGACGTGTGTGTGTGTGTGTGTGTGTGTGTGTGTGTGTGTGTGTGTGTGTGTGTGTGATGGTGACACCAGCATGCCCAGGAGAAAGGCTCGGGTTCAGGCTTAAGCTACGAGAGAGAAATGACTCCAGGAAGCTTCACTTCGAGATTATACAGAACAAGAGATCCTTTTAATGTGTACTTGTGTACAGTGTATCACAAAATGGCGCCTCTTCAGTTCTTCAGTTCTTCAGCTCTTCAGGTGCCTCACCTGGCACCAAAAACAGTTTCAAAAGCGTTCGGGTTTATTTCCGTGAAATGCAGCCCACTGAACGTGCAAAGTAGTGTTGCACGGCCTATTTCTCTCTTACAATGTTTTCAGAAACACGTTTCAGTGAACTATCTTAGTACAATATGAGATCGTATTCTGAATGAGTCGCCATTAATGGTTGAAAAATCCCAAATCTGGAAGCAGCAGCCAGACCCACGTGACGCGTTCATCCAATCAGCTCCCGGTTTTCATTTTTTGGGAGCGACAATACAGATTAGTGTAGACTCGTCTCTTCGGTGTGTTCTGAGGCACTTTTTTGACCAACTCGGGGAGACTGATCAGTCCAACTGCCTTTACTGCCGACGGTCGGCCGTCGGCCTGGTGTGTAGCTGCCTTTAGTCAACCTTCTTCTCAGTTTGAGGTTTTCCTGGCAGCAGTTTTACAGACATCTCTTTAAAAATGGTGGCCTTCTGGGCCGCAGGGGGATATGTTGTTGCAATAGAGAATGGACAACATTGGCTGCAAGGCTTCCTGGCAGGGCGTGATGTAAAAAGAATAATAGTGGAACTGCTTGATGTGTAAATAATCTACAGTTCTATAGCAAGTTTGCCAAATCAAATCAATTTAAAATATAATCCAAGTTCTCCCTCTGTCTCTCTGTGTCTCGCCCACAGTGTGCGTGGCGAGGTTTCAGTGCTGCGACATCGACACGACCGCAGGTCTGGGTCAGACCTGGTGGCGGCTGAGGAAGACCTGTTACCAGATCGTAGAGCACAGCTGGTTCGAGACCTTCATCATCTTCATGATCCTCCTCAGCTCCGGAGCGCTGGTCAGACACACACGCATGCATGCACACACGCGCACACACACACACACACACACACACACACACATACGCACACACACACACATACGCACGCACGCACGCACACACACACACACACACACACACACACACACACACACACACACACACACACACACACACACAGATATACGCACACACGCACACACAGACGCGCACGCACGCTCGCACGCACACACACAGACATACGCATGCATGCACGCACACACACGCATTTACGGACGCTCACACATACACACACACACGCATTTAATGACGTACACACACACACAGACATACGCATGCACGCACACACGCACAGACATACACACACACAAGATTACACACATTAGAGATTGGATCTAAAAGGCGCTCTCCCCCCCCAGGCCTTCGAGGACATCTACATCGAGCAGAGGAAGGTGATCAAGGTGGTGCTCGAGTACTCAGACAAGATCTTCACCTACATCTTCATCCTAGAGATGTTGCTCAAATGGCTCGCCTACGGCTTCAAGAAGTACTTCACCAACTACTGGTGCTGGCTCGACTTCCTCATCGTCGATGTAAGTCACTGATTGGTTGATTGATTTGTTGGTTTAACGGTCAATTAAAATGTTTATATGTTTTAGTTCTGATTGATTATTTGATTCATTTAATGACTCAACAGCAGGCCGGCCAGTAGTTATCTGTCCGTGAATCTGGGGGGAATGTAGTAGTAGTAGTAGTAGTAGTAGTAGTAAAAGTATGATTATTTTGAAGAACTTTTACTTAAGTACAAGTACAATTACGGGTATAAAAACCTACTCAAGTAAAAGAAAAAAGTAGCAGATTTAAAATGTACTCAGAGTAAAAGTAATTTAGTTACTTTTACTCTGTTTTTTAGTTAGTTAAAGTACTTTTTAGCAGCAGCGGAGGGGGTGGGGGGGTTTTACTTTTTTATATTTATACTTATTTAATTAGTCTTTTGCACACAGATTTGAAAAATGACTCTAAAAAATAGAAGTGCACAAAAATCTTCTCACAGTAACGTGTGTAATTGTAAAACGTTCCACCTCTGCTCAACAGTTACGCTGATGACAACATTATTTATATCAACGGTGATGTCTTTACAGTGTTACGTGTGTTACTGTAAAAGCAGTATACAGTTAGGTACTGTAAATGTGAAATACGCCAGTAAGTCACCGTAAAAACCCTTGGAAATGTCTAACAGTGTAGTTTTCTTGTTGCTCTGTATCTCGCTCCGCTGCAATAATGCAATTCTATAAATAAAAGGAGAGAGAGACTTAGAGCAACAAAGAGAGAGAGAGAGAGAGAGAGAGAGAGAGAGAGAGAGAGAGAGAGCTTCAGGCCAAACGATCCTAAGTGGCTTTTTAACCTCTGCACACACACACACACACACACACACACACACACACACACACATATATACACACACACACACACACACACACATATATACATACACACACACACACACTGAGTCAAAGATGTGTATATTTGGACACACTCACACTCTTTCACTCTTCTGGGCGAGATTGTGTCGAGGTAATGCAACACACTCACACAGTTCAGATGCTTTGAGTCTCTCTCTCACTCTCTCTCTCTGCTTTTCTGGGTGTTTTCCGCCTGGCCGTCTCCATGGAGGCCGCTGTGTGTTTTGACGTTTTTATTTGACTGCAGTGGCCTGAGGAAAGAGACGAGTTGAGTCACGGATGTCTAAGAATGCAGGTCTGAGACCACGAACGGAGCAGAGTGTTATCTATAGAGACAGAAAGACTAACTTTATTGATTACTTAAAGCTGCATTTGTTTGTTTTTAGCCACTAGAGCAGTTGTTCTCAACCTGGGGGTCGGGACCCCCAAGGTGGTCGCAAGGAAATTTCTGCGGGTCACCAGATAGGTGGAGAGAAAAAAATGAAATAGCATATTCTAGACTGGGGAATGGTTTTTACTAAGGATGCACCGAAACCAGATTTTTGGGGTTCGGCTGAATATCGAATCCACTGGTTGAGGTTCTGCTGAATCCTGAATCCCCTGGTTGAGATTCTGCTGAATCCTCGTCCCGTCCTCAGTCCATGAACACAGTCAACACATTAATGAAGTAAACAGTGACTGTCCTTCCTTTGCCGTACCTGAAGTTGCTGCATTCTGGCTGCTGTCTGTAGATTCCTTCATGCTCAACTCATATTCTTCCAGATGTTTCATACCAGATGTTGTAACAGCGGTGATGTTGTGTATTGTTTAGGGTCCTCGCCACCACCAGACTAATCAGCATTGTTAATTGAACATGTAGCTGGACTTGAATGGCCTTCTTTTGACTGAAAGTACTGCCAAACAACACTTTTTCTGCTCACCAGTTCCATTTCCACTTCCTCTCAGCCTGCTGCATTGAAGCTCCACCTACGTAAACACCTTCCTGTAATCAACGGCGCCGTCATCACGTTGACCAGCGTAGCGCGCGGCGTGCAAGCGTAGGGTTCGGTCGGAAAACATTCTAAGGTTCGGCAGAAACTGAACCCCCTCAAAAAGCCCAATATTCAGCCGAAGCCGAATCCTGGATTCGATGCATCACTGGTTTTTACATTACTGTGTGACTTTGGTACCTGGAACACAGAGAAGGGTCTGAAGGTGGGTCGGTGGAGAGAACAAGTCACAAAACACAAAAAATCTACAGAGCCTGGAGCACATTGGACAGGCATTTGCCAGAACTGCCAGATTACCAGTCCACCTATGCATACAGGGATAGTAGTATACAGATGTTAAAGGAACACACCGACTTATTGGGACTTTGTCTTATTCCCCGTATCCCCCAGAGTTAGATAAGTCCAAACATACCCTTCTCATCTCCTTGCGTGTTGTAACTCTGTCTGACACACCCACCGCTAGCCTAGTTTAGCACAGATCCTGGAGGTAACCGGCTCCATCTAGCCTAGCTTAGCACAGATCCTGGAGGTAACCAGCTCCATCTAGCCTAGCTTAGCACAGATCCTGGGGTAACCGGCTCCATCTAGCCTAGCTTAGCACAGATCCTGGAGGTAACCAGCTCCATCTAGCCTAGCTTAGCACAGATCCTGGGGTAACTGGCTCCATCTAGCCTAGCTTAGCACAGATCCTGGAGGTAACCGGCTCCATCTAGCCTACTGCTCCCAATAAGTGACAAAATAACGCCAACATGTTCCTATTTACATGTTGTGATTTGTATAGTCACAGCGTGTACAAATAACAAGGTCACATGACACACAGACATCTTCTAACCGTATACATACTGGGAACTATATTCTCAGAAGGCGAAGCACTGCTACTTCTGCTACTTGGGTGGAGTTGGAGTAATAATCACTCCTTCTGAAAAAGTCCAAGTAAGTCGGCGTGTTCCTTTAAAACATAATAAAATATATGAAATGCTGGTATCGGATCAGTTCTCGGTATCGGCCAATATGCAGAGTTCAGCTATCGGGAAGCAAGAAATGGTATCGGACCATCTCTTGTAGGGAGTGAGGACAGTGTTTATGGTATGGAAATATTTGAGAGAATTCTGTCCGTTAGATTTGGGGTAATGTCTAAATAAATGTCTGACGTTGTAGATCTCAGTGTTGGGTCTCCTGGCTCAGTACATCTCTATGGACCACATCACGACCATGCGGGTGCTGAGGACATTCAGGGCTCTGCGGCCTCTCCGGGCCGCGTCCCGCTTCGCTGGTATCAGGGTAAGAACCGGCTGAAATCACCTTGGAGCGCCACCCGAGCCAACCAAGCCGAGACCTGCTGCTTGGGTGTTAAATAATCAAGTGTACATGTGTGGGGCTTAGCTGGCTGGAGAGAGTTTGATTTTAAGATGCTTTGATCAGAGGGAATATCTCAGACTGTTTACGATACAGCTGCAATATTTTACTGTTAATCCTCCATCATATTGCTTGACTTTTACCTTAACTTAAAGGGTAACTACCATTTTTTTCAACCTGGACACTATTTTCCTATGTTTTTGTGTGTAAGTGACTGATGGGAACAACAATCTTTGACATCGGTCCAGTATGAAGCGAGATCTCTGCAGTCGGCACTCAGCGAAACAAGCTACAATATAAGTTAATAGAGCATTTGTGCAGCTTGTATTTACCTTCACAAAACTGCTCATTTTGCCGCTGACAGGCTCAGGTTATTATTCTAAGTGTCTGACAACATTATGGAAAGGATCCCTACAGAGATAGACCTTTAAAACCTCTTTGAGACCTTTCTGTTTAACCAGAAACAGCTCTGAAGTCGCTAGCGCTAAACCCACCAGACTCCATTTAAAAAAACAATACTTTTAGCGTGTGTAAAGTCAACATATTTTCACATGTAAATCAGTACACTACGTGTTTATTTCAACCAAAACTAGAGCTGTGATGGTTGGAAAAGTGGAAAGACGACCCAAAACGGCTTTTCATAGTTTTATTTTGTTATTGTCGACTTTGAATGAAGTGTGTTTTACGATGCTAAAATTACTGTTTATTTACATGGAGTCTGGTGGGTTTAGCGAACGTGATTTCACGGATGTTTTTATGTTATAAAAACGGATCTTACTCAAACATTTGCATAATCATCATGAAAACATTAATAGGTCATGTGACAAGGGCTGGAAAGATTATCTTTCCACAGAACCGTATAAAAATAAAGTGCAATACACTCATAATAAACTTCAACAAAGAAAACCTTTCTGTTCACAGTTTTCAGATAACAGGAAACAAAACAGAAAAAAGTGCAATACACCATTTATTTCCTACAGCAACAAGTGCTCTACAGCACTCTAAAACCTTCATCAATCAGCCTCTTTTCTTACAGAGTAAACCGTAATGATCTATTTCTCTTCCACAGCTGGAACGATGGAGTAAATTCAGCTTATTTGGGCGTCAACCTAACACATTTTTTTCTTCCACAGAGTGCTTCAAACTTTGTTTTTTCATCCAAAACAAAACTTAAAGAGTATAAAGAAGTAGCAGCACTAACTTTACTCCCTCATATTTTCTTCCTCTCCTGCAGGAGCCTTGAGTCGGCTGATAATCTAACTCACACGCCTCTTGTCTCTCTTCTGATTGGCTGGTTCCATCGTGGAATCAGCCGTCTCCCGCTCTGTCTTTTCGTTAGACTAGAAGTTTAACTGTCCGGCTTTCTCTCTTCTGCTTCTCCTCCTCCTCCTTCGGTCTTTTCCATCTGTCTCTAACCTTTTCCTTCTCCTCTCTCTTTCTGCATCTCTCTCTCTCCTCCAGGTCTCGTTGGTCAGTTTGGTGGCCAACACGTTGGGTTATTCCGACTTTGCAGCGATCAAATCCCTGCGGACGCTGCGAGCCCTGCGGCCCCTCAGAGCCCTCTCCAGATTTGAAGGCATGAGGGTAAGAGTCAGTATTAATAAAACCGGCACACCTGGGCAGCAGTGGAGGATGTATTCAGATCCTTTTACTGCAGTAAAAGTACTAATAACACACAGAAAAAAATACTCTGTTACAGTAAGAGGCACGCGTTTAAAATGTTCCTAACGTGCTGCTATTTTTGACGTTTGTGTGCTCTTTTTAGGACACTTTTTGCCGCTATTTCCGTCATTTTTAGTGCTTTTTTTCAACGTTTTTGTCACTTTTTCCGACTGCTTTTAAAATGGGATTTTAACTTTAACTTGGTTTTTACTTGATTTGCTAAACTCTATGATGACTAAGGAAGTTTTTGAGTGACTTTTTTAGGGCTTTATGTCGATAAAAATGCACCAAAAGTCAAAAAAAAAAATGAAAATAAATAAATAAATGTAAAATAAACGTTGAAAAAGCGACATGCAATACATTTTTACACATTCGAATAGGGAAAATCATGAGCTCAGGTCAAAACTGTTTTGTCCCACAGTAAGAAATGCTTACACACACACACACACACACACACACACACACAGGGAGGGTTGTTGTGTGGAAGCAGAAACTTAAAATTTGTCAAAAAGTCAGTAATTATGCAAGACAACATGCCTCTAAACGCCCGCACACACACGCACACACACACACACACACACACACACACACACACACACACACACACACTGAGGAGAATATATGTTTGCATGCTCAAGCATACATAACCAAAGGGAAAGATAGAGCTCTTAATGCTCCGGGTCATCTCTGTACGACTACAAAGAAAGCCGACATGACGTGTGTAAAATAGTATCTAAAACAGCAACAACAACGTTGAAAAAGCGACATGCAATACATTTTTTCAATGAAATACAAGCATGTCAATAAACTCTACATGTCTGGCCCTGAATGTGCCAGTGAGTTTGACACTGTAAGGGATGATGAATATGAATCAAGCGCTCCCCCGTTTGTCACATTCAAACTGTATTTTGATGCCCAGGTGGGTTAGTTTTACGTTGTTTTATGCTCTAACATCTCGCCTGCTGTTTCAGTGTTTTCTGCTCTCTGATTGGTTCGTCTCGTTACTTCCTGTCAGTGTTTTTTCCGTTCACCTTTGACTTTCATCCTCCTCAGAGGTTTTCTCTTTCAGAAAAACAAACTCACAAATGTCTCTGTGGTGTTAAAAGTATCAGTATTTAAGCGTTGCATGTCCGTAAGAGGAAACTCGTCTCCTTCATCATGCAGTATTACTGACAGCGGCTCGGAGTCAGCGTCCTGCACTAACCTAGTCTCGCTTTGCCAGACCTTCCTCCTCCACAGCACTGCAGAGGAAGGTCTGACTAGTCCACACAGCATTCTGGGATGGGAGAAAAACGTGCTCTGGTTTAATGGAATTTCTTTAAACCGATCACAATCGTCTTGGGCGGCGTAAGCGCCGGACGGAGTCACGGTGCCTCTGCAAAAAATCGGCAGTGGTAGCAGCAGCTCCTGAGTGTGTTGATTTCAAAGGGAGAAGTGAGCGTAAAACAACCCGTAGTCACCAAAGTAAATATTGGACCCATTTTTCAACTTGCATATCTCCAGAACATTCTGACACTAAAATGGCATTTTCAGAGAGACACATCAGGAGAAAATTAACATAGTTAGAGACCTGTTTCTGTCTCAGGAACAAACTCTCACCAGATCTGGCAACGCAGAGAAGCTAACATCAGCTAACATCAGCTAACGTCAGCTCACGTCAGCTCACGTCAGCTAACGTTAGCAAACGCCATAAAAAATATATATATATGTATGCAGCAAAGAGAGAGACGTCAGAGCCCGTCTACGGAGAGAGCCTGTTATTATATATTATTATATTAGACATTCTCTGGAGACGTTTTGAGTCAAGGTCAAATGTAAACAAAAAGGTGTGCAGGATGCTGACTCCGGTTCCCTCCCCCCATGATCCTCTTTGCCTTCATTTGTCTGGATGATATGATTATCTCTCATGCTCACTCAGCAGGGGATTCTGGGTAGGAGAACGGCATTGTTGTTGCTGGAGTGTCAGGTCGACCTGACGTTAGCTGACTCAGCTCTCACTCTGAGGAAGCAGGGAGATTATTTTCTACATGAATACAAAATAAGAAAGTCCACTTACACTTTCACTCACACCTTCTGCTGCTGCTCAGTTTGCTCTGAGGTAACACGGATACTGTGTTTACATGCCCAAAATATTCTGGGTTTTGCCAGAGAATGTCTAATAAGGGGAGAACTTCCACTCTCAGGAAACTTCAGGCTTCTGAACTGGTTGCAGTTCCACTCTGGTTCCACTAGGGGGCGCTCACGGACGAGTGCAGAATGAATGGAGGTCTATGGAGCTATACCCCTCAAAATCCACTTTTCTCAGGATATCATTTTTTGTCTAGTAATCTGAATGTTGCATTCGGAAGGGGAGGCTAAGAAAATACACACTGCTGGGTGTTAGATTATTTTAAAGAGGCTTTTTTGTTCTAAAAAGCCTTTTAAAATGTCAATGACGTCATACACATATACGGCCAGAGATACTGCTTTACGGCAAGCTCTGAGTCACTTCAGAGAATGTGGATGCCATCAAGCGGGATCTCTGATCGTAATCAGTCCTTCACTGACCAATCAGCATTCATTAGCAGAATGCTAGCGTGTTATGGGCAACGACGACTCAACCTGTAAGAAATCAAAAGGACATAAGTACTCGTTCATTCAACTGTCGACCTATAATCCAATGAACAGTTGAACTTGCAAAAACTACAATCAAATCTGAGATTTCTCAACAATCAGGCGAGAGAGACAAATGTAGCCGTCTAGCTCCATAGAGTCCCATTCATTTAGCATCTAGCTCCATAGAGTCCCATTCATTTAGCCATCTAGCTCCATAGAGTCCCATTCATTTAGTCGTCTAGCTCCATAGAGTCCCATTCATTTATCATCTAGCTCCATAGAGTCCCATTCATTTAGCATCTAGCTCCATAGAGTCCCATTGATTTAGTCGTCTAGCTCCATAGAGTCCCATTCATTTATCATCTAGCTCCATAGAGTCCCATTCATTTAGCATCTAGCTCCATAGAGTCCCATTGATTTAGCATCTAGCTCCATAGAGTCCCATTCATTTAGCATCTAGCTCCATAGAGTCCCATTCATTTAGCATCTAGCTCCATAGAGTCCCATTCATTTAGCCGTCTAGCTCCATAGAGTCCCATTCATTTAGCATCTAGCTCCATAGAGTCCCATTCATTTAGCCTCTAGCTCCATAGAGTCCCATTCATTTAGCCGTCTAGCTCCATAGACTCCCATGCATTTAGCTCCATAGAGTCCCATTCATTTAGCCTCTAGCTCCATAGAGTCCCATTCATTTAGCATCTAGCTCCATAGAGTCCCATTCATTTAGCACTGGACCGCGATCACCCCCAGTGGAACTCTGATGGAACTGCAACCAAAGTAGGTACAATGGGGCTGAATAGGGAGTGAACAGGCTCTCTGTAGACGGCCTCTGGTTTTACCTTTATTCTGAAAAAGACAATATTCTGATTGAGCTGTTTACACGGCTAATGACAGACAATATCCCACCTATATATACACATATATATATTGTGTGTATATATATATATATATATATACACACAATATCCCATTCCTGTTTAAACATGCAGCCATGCAAAATAGATGTTTCCAGCTGTGGCGGACTTGTTGGATGTGTGAACACATTCCTTCAACCTGTTGATATCCAAGTCTTTGATAATGTTTAACCCTTGTGTTGTCTTCCCGTCGACCATGCAACCTTTTTGATATTCTGCGTCAAAAAATTTTTTCCACGTTTGTCACTTACATCCAAGTTTTTCTTGTCACGTTTTTGTCGATTGTTTTCTGCGCCTTTTGACGTTTTTGCGGGGTTTTCTACACGTTGTTGAAGCTTGTTCTGACATTTTTTGCGCCCGATGCATTTAACCCTCATGATGATTTCTCATCAACAGAGCAACCTTTTTCTGGTTCAAAATGTGGGCGTCTTTTTCAACATTTTTGTCAATTTTTGTAATGCTAGAAAATTAAATAAAACACCCAAATTCAAAGAAAGTAGTGAACTGATCATTTATTTTATTTGTGTAGAGTAATGGTTGTACGGAACCATCCACGTTTTTTATTTTTTTAAATATTTGGTTAAAGAAAACCCAAATTTCTGACCCGAGAACAACAGGAGAGTAGCTGTAGTGTAGCTGGCCGTGCATCTCTACCGCAGCCCTGCAAACTGTCAGCTGCTTGGTTTGTTTACAGTAACCATAGCAAGGCAGAGAGCTGACCGTACGCCGTAAACAGGCGAGAGTCCGTAAACTGTCACAAACAACATGCTGAATACATGTCCTAAGAATGTTTCTACAACCTGAATAATACCATGTCACATGTCTTAATCTGAAAATGCTTTATTGGGAGTATATCCAAACATGTTTACATGACCTGTATCTAATTCAGAATAATGTCATATTGGGAATGCTAGTGGAATATGTAAATGATCATTTAAACATACTCGCTTATCAGATAGATTCTCCAGCCTGCCTCAGCCCTGCAACGTACAGCAGACTTTTAAAACTGGGTTAGGGTTAGTGTGTGTGTGTGTGTGTGTGTGTGTGTGTGTGTGTGTGTGTGTGTGTGTGTGTGTCTGTGTGTGTTTGTGTGTCTGTGTGTGTTTGTGTATCTGTGTCTGTTCATGTGTCTGTGTGCGTGCGTGCCTGCGTGTGTGTGTGTGTGTGTGTGTGTATGTCTCTGTGTGTGTGTGTGTGTGTGTGTGTGTGTGTGTGTGTCTGTGTGTGTGTCTATGTCTGTGTGTGTGACGCTGTGTTGTTTGTGCCGCTGCAGGTAGTGGTGAACGCTCTGATCGGGGCGATTCCCTCCATCATGAACGTGCTGCTGGTCTGTCTCATCTTCTGGCTCATCTTCAGCATCATGGGCGTCAACCTGTTCGCCGGAAAGTTCGGCCGCTGTGTCAACCGCACGGGCCACATCTTCGACTCGTCCTTCATCAACAACAAGTCAGAGTGCGAGGCGCTCAACGACACCTCGCTCTACTACTGGACCAAAGTGAAAGTCAACTTCGACAACGTGGGCGCCGGATACCTGGCTCTGCTGCAAGTGGTGAGCAGGGGCGCAGCGGGAGGGGGGGCTCCAACCCTGAATGTTTTCTCATTCTTAAAGTCTGACACCATCTCATATCTAAAGACAATCATCTCACATAACATAAAAGACTCAAAGGGTCCTATGTTGCACCCGGCGCAGCGCAAAGCCCGACTCAAGTGTCTTTTGCTAGTTTAAGATCAACGCAGTTGTCAGTTTCCCGTCCAGCGCCCATGTTGTTTAAATAGCAAATGCACCTGAGCCCATCTGTGGCCCCATGGGCGTGCTGGTCTTACAGGGAGGTGTGTTCAGGTGCATTCTGGGCGTGCTGGTCTTACAGGGAGGTGTGTTCAGGTGCATTCTGGGCGTATTGCTATCCTGAGGCAGCGGGAAGTGATCGTACCATGGACCAACAAAAACCTGGTCTAAAGTCAATAACGCAGTATTTCATTGTTATTTTAACAGAGCATTAGTAAAATGCTCCTAGGCTCGTGCACAGCACGTGCACACTATGCTTGTTACACACACAGGGACGCACAGCAGCACACACACATGCAGAAGATTACAAATACAATATTACGGTGCAAATCCTCCATCATAACAGCAATGCTCCAAGGTCCAAACGCGCCTGGCTTTTAAAGGGAATGGGAGATGATCTCTGATTGGTTGATTGCATGTTACGCCCAAAACACACCTCTGATTAATGAAGACACTAAGTACAACCCTTTTGAACCATGCGCCCGGCACACGGACCCTTTTTTCTGGTCTTTTCTGGGCCAGGCGCTTCACGCCGTGCTCTTAGATCGTTAAAATAGGGCCCACAATGTTTAAAGACTGGGGACAGTTTGGTCGACATAAAGCCCTAAAAAAGAGAGCAAAAAAAGTTCCTTAGCCATCAAAGAGTTTAGCAAAGCGAGCAAAACAATGATTACATTTTTAAATGCGGGCTACCACACAGCCGCCTCACAGCAACCGGTTTCACAGCTGGAATATGGAAACTCTCTGCTCCTGTGAAAGTCAGAAACTCCGCCAAATTCTGCTTTGAGTGTCCAGTAATTCCAGTTTGAAAAACAGTTTTCTGTCTTTTTGGTCTGGCCCACAACTAAGCGGACTTTACTGCATTAGCTTGTTGCTCATTATCTGACACATTAGCGTTAAAAGCTTGATTGCGTCCAGTCAGAAGTCTCCGGGACTACTCTAAATGTCTGAATGCTCTTTGATGCTTTTAGCTCGTAGGACGTGCTCTTCACAAATAGATTAAATTAGTTTGTACATGGAGAACAAACCAGACTGACAGTTTTGCAAAAGTTTCCGTAGGATATCATACAACCTGTTGTGCATAAGTTTCCGTAGGATATGATACGACAACAGGTTCTCACTCCCATCTCGTAAAATAAGGACGCTTGGTCAGGTGCCTTTTGTCGTTGTTATTGACGCTAAAAGTCTCCTTTAGCGTTAGTTCGGGACTATTGGCATCCGTTTTGACGCAGTTATGTTAAGGAAATGGTCGTGGGTGGGCTTACAGTTCCGGGAAGAACGGGATGGTTAAAGAAGAAAGCGACTTTAGGAAATGTGACAAGCGGGACACGAACCCTGGTCTCCTGGGTGAAAGTCCTGTGTTTGACCCATCTACCCCCCCAACCAACCTCCCTACGCGGACTTTCGGCCTTACATACTCACTAAACCCCGTCTGGCTGCTGCTCTACCCGGTACGTTCTACAAACACACTGAAGGACGCCTTTTTCATCACTTCAGATGCTGACAGCCACTGTCCAAACGTCCGTATTTTACGAGTTTGGAGTGAGAACGGGTTGGATATGAACTGTTGTTCATAAGTTTCCGTAGGATGTGAACTGTTGTTCATAAGTTTTCGTAGGATGTGAACTGTTGTTCATAAGTTTTCGTAGGATGTGAACTGTTGTTCATAAGTTTCCGTAGGATGTGAACTGTTGTTCATAAGTTTTCGTAGGATGTGATACGAACTCTTGTGCCTAAGTTTCCGTAGGATGTCATTCGAACCTGTTCATGAGACTGCGTTGAAGTAAAAGATGTGAGTACTTCTTCCACTGCCGGCTGCAGATATAACTCCGTACAAAGTGTTTACGGGAAACAAAGAGCTTCAAGTGAAGAAGCAGAGGCACAAAGTAAAGTCCTGCACGACAACTTGAAAACAAATCAAACCCGAGTGTCTCCTCCGCAAACCCGTAGGAGGATTGACTTTTCTGCCTCTCTCCTCGATCCATTTGCTGTCTTAGCCTTAATTTTCCTCCC
>NC_135876.1:24476381-24538881 GCF_031162955.1 Sander vitreus | reverse complement strand
GAATCCTGGAATCTGTGCATCCCTGATTTAGAGTGTGCTCAAATCAGCGGGACAGCACAGCAGCCTCATCACTAAAAAACCATCCATCTGAGAATCCATCAGGAACACAGAAACTCTCCGACACGTTTAGATGAAGTGATTTATCGGATTAAACCTCTTAATTGTTACGTCTATCTGGAGTTAACGCTCATGTTGTCCTCTGGTTTTTTTTATATCAGAAAATATGGGACGTAACATCGCCGAAATGTAAAAAATAAATAAAAAAACACAGCAAAATGTTTACTAAGCAGCTAAAACACTGGATGGTCAATACATATACATGTCAGCTCTAACACTATTTATAATACATAATATTCTGTTAGTTTGAGTCAACATATATGTATTGTACTTATTGTTTCCTCCTTATTGTTTATATCCTGTTGTTGTGCTTTGTTTAGCTGTTTTCTGTGATGCTTTGTGCTAAGTTTAGTTTTGCTTGTGTTGTCTTTTTGTTTCTTTGTATTTTAAAAAGCCTTTTTTAACATCGAAGGCAGGGGACTACAGATGAAAGATAGCCTTTTGGCTAATTCTGGCTTTTTTTTAACCCTTGGGAAATCATGTGTTTTATTAATTTGCGCTGTCCCCTTTCATAAATAAACTCAAACACAAACTCAAAAAAGCAACGACAAATAAAGAATGAAAAGAACAGCCAAACCCGCAAGAAAAAAGCGTCAAAAATAAGCACCCAAAACATTGAAAAAGTGACAAAAACATTGGGGAAAAAAAGCTGAAAAAAACGTCAGAAAAAGCGATAAAATGTTTTTAAAAAAAAGTGACTGAAACATTGGGAAAAAATCGAAAAAAAGAAAGAAAAAAAAACTCAGAAAAAGCAATTAAAATGTTGAACAAAGTGACCAAAAGAATGAAAAAAAACAACCTAAAACCTTGAAAAACGTGACTGAAATGTGTTTTATTAATTTGCGCTGTCCCCTTTCATAAATAAACTCAAACTCAACAAACCAACGACAAATAAACAATGAAAAAAACAGCCAAACCCGCAAGAAAAAAAGCGTCAAAAACGTCAAAAATAAGCACCCAAAACATTGAAAAAGTGACAAAAACATTGGGGAAAAAAGCTGAAAAGAACCTCAGTAAAAGCGATAAAATGTTATGCTAACATTGAGATAGGAACAACAGACAAACAGAAGGGTTTATTTCGTGGTTGACGGGGAGACAACACCGGCTCTAACGGTACAGATGCATCGACTGAAGCGTGGTGTCGCGTCGTCATACATCCGTGGTTGATGCTCCACGCCCCTGACCGGCAGCTGATTGGCCGCACGCGTCACGTGGGTCTGGCTTCTCCTGAATTTCAAAACGGCCATCGTGGCGGCTCGTTGAGAATACCATCTCGTATTTTATGAAAATAGTTCACCGTAAACGTGTTTGTGAAAACATTTGAAGAGAGAAATAGGCCGTGCAGTTGTTCAGATCAACAAAGGTCAGTTTGAAAGACTGTCGTCTACTATCACAAGTAGTTAGTAAGTCATGTTCTTGTTGTTTCTTCAGGCAACCTTCAAAGGCTGGATGGACATCATGTATGCAGCGGTGGATTCACGAGCCGTAAGTTCAAGATTGTGTGTGTGTGTGTGTGTGTGTGTGTGTGTGTGTGTGTGTGTGTGAGAGAGCTGGCCCTAATATTTCAGCCTCATTTGTCCCCCATTCCTGTCCACATTGTTGGCGCTTTTTTTTTTTTTTTTACGTTTTTGTAGCTTCTCTTGTTGTTTGTGTCACTTTTTTCAACGTGTTTGACGTTTTTTTCAAAACTTTTGTCGTTTTTCTAGACATTTTAGCTACTTTTTTAGGCATTTTTTCCGATGATTTGTCTCTTATGCCGCTTTTTGTCCGTGTGTGTGTGTGTGTGTGTGTGTGTGTGTGTGTGTGTGTGTGTGTGTGTGTGTGTGTGTGTGCGTGCCTGTCTGTCTGTCTGTCTGTGTGTGTGTGTGTGTGTGTGTGTGTGTGTGTGTGTGTGTGTGTGTGTGAGAGAGAGAGCTGGCCCTAATATTTCAGCCTCATTTGTCCCCCATTCCTATCCACATTGTTGGCGCTTTACGTTTTTGTAGCTTCTCTTGTTGTTTGTGTCACTTTTTTCTACGTGTTTGACGTTTTTTTCAAAACTTTTGTCGTTTTTCTAGACATTTTAGCTACTTTTTTAGGCATTTTTTCCGATGATTTGTCTCTTATGCCGCTTTTTGTCCGTGTGTGTGTGTGTGTCTGTCTGTCTGTCTGTCTGTCTGTCTGTCTGTCTGTCTGTCTGTCTGTGTGTGTGTCACTGCCGCAGCAAACCCCGGGGGACACTGGCTTTGTTTGTTCGAGAGAGTCGGAAAGAGAGTGTGTTATGACCCTTATTAACCATGAGATCATATCTGTGTGTGTGTGTGTGTGTTCCTGTGTTCAGGTGGAGGAGCAGCCTATCAAGGAGATCAATCTCTACATGTACCTGTACTTTGTCATCTTCATCATCTTCGGCTCCTTCTTCACCCTCAATCTCTTCATCGGTGTCATCATCGATAACTTCAACCAGCAGAAGCGAAAGATAAGTACCAGAGCAGAAACAAACAGACGCAGCAACACATTGCTATGTCTATTTATTTATTGATTGATTGATTATAGCCGATGCAGGTGAAAGGACTCAAACGACAGAGTTAACCACGCTTATAGATTTACAACCCGTTCTCACTCCGAACTCGTAAAATCAGGACGTTTGGACAGTGGCTGTCAGCGTCTGATGCAACGAAAAAGGCGTCTTTCAGCGTGTTTGTGTAACGCACCGGGGAGAGCAGCAGTTAGAGAGGATTTAGAGAGGAGTATGTAAGGAGGTTGGTTGGGGGGGTGGATGGGTCAAACAGGACTTTCACCCAGGAGAGCGGGGTTCACGTCACGCTTGTCACGCTTGCTATAGTCACTTTTTTCTTTCCTCCCGCGTGTCACAGAACCGTACGCCGACCCACGACCCTTTCCTTAACATAACTGCGTCAAAAGGGACGTCAATAGTCCCGACCAAGCACGTTTACTTATAGCTCTAAAGGGACGGCAATAGTCCCGACCAAGCATGTTTACTTAAAGCTCTAAAGGGACGTCAATAGTCCCGACCAAGCACGTTTACTTAAAGCTCTAAAGGGACGTCAATAGTCCCGACCAAGCACGTTTACTTATAGCGCTAAAGGGACGTCAATAGTCCCGACCAAGCACGTTTACTTATAGCGCTAAAGGGACGTCAATAGTCCCGACCAAGCACGTTTACTTATAGCGCTAAAGGGACGTCAATAGTCCCGACCAAGCACGTTTACTTATAGCGCTAAAGGGACGTCAATAGTCCCGACCAAGCACGTTTACTTAAAGCTCTAAAGGGACGTCAATAGTCCCGACCAAGCACGTTTACTTATAGCGCTAAAGGGACGTCAATAGTCCCGACCAAGCACGTTTACTTATAGCGCTAAAGGAGACTTTTAGTGTCAATAAGAACGACAAAGGCACCTGACCAAGCGTCCATATTTTACGAGATGAGTGTGAGAACGTGTTGAGATTTACAACAGGACATCTTGTTTTCAACGTGACATGTGAAGGCGATAAAATCTGTTTGCTGTTGAAAATAACAGAGTTGTTGCTGTTTTGTTTCTCTACTTAGGAGGACAGGACATCTTCATGACAGAGGAGCAGAAGAAATACTACAACGCCATGAAGAAACTCGGCTCCAAGAAACCTCAGAAGCCCATCCCCAGACCTACGGTACCTACACACACACACACACACACACACACACACACACACACACAGATTAGCATTGCCAGCTCTATCCCCACAGCGCTATGGAGTAAGGTCTGGCTACACCACAGATGCATTCTGGGATAGGAGAAAAAAAAACACTGTGGGTTGAACGGCAAACTGTCGGCTGCTTGGTTTGTGTACAGAAACCATAGCAACGCACAGAGCTGACCGTAAGCCGTAAACAGGCAAGAGGCCGTAAACTGTCACAAACTGCTGTAAAACCCCTGATTGAGACACAGATTCTAAATGCGTTGTATACATGTCCAAAGAATGCCTCTAAAACAAGAATAATACCAGAATATCACACACGTCTTAATCTGAAAATGCTCTATTTGGAAAAAGGTCTTGTGAGAGCCAATTAGTGCCCTTGGTATAAATAGGAACCAATCTTTGGTTGAATATTGTCATTTTCGGAATATTGGTGTGCATATGTAAACCTACTTATTGGCTCTTACCAGTGTATCTCCGTGTGTACTTTGTCCACAGCAATCCTACCAATCGGTCCCAAAACGTCCCAGTTAGAGAGGAAATGCCGTAAACATATTTGTTGTAAATCTTTACAATCATTCCCCGAAAGAACCAAGCAGGTCTGCCTCGTTACACCATCAAAAAAACATTCAAAACGTTCTTTGTTGTTTCCCGAAGTGAAGTGAGTTTTGAGAACTGCAACACACACAGAGAGCGGAAGCTGAGGGACAAAGTCAGCCTCTATCCTGGAAAAATGTACTTCTGTTTGAAAAGATATATGGTGAACAAGCTAAAATGTTATGTTTTACTGTCTGAACACAGCCAAAGAAAGTATTTGAAACCATACATAACGAAGAAAAGAAACAAGAACAAACTTAACATAGCAACATTGCATGTACATTTATATTTCCAATGTGTATATATGTTTGTACATCATGTATATATATATATTGGCCATAATTTGCCTTTTGGGAAGGAAGTTTTGAGCATCAACGACTTCATTTCTGTACTCTGATACACTTTTATGCACCAATTTATGGTGGAAGTCCCTTCATTTAGCCTATGTGAATAAGAAAAACACAGCTGAAAATTCAGAATATATCAAAAATATAATGGAAAGTATGTTGTTACGTGTCATTGGGCATTTTTAAGAGGGTATATGGAAATCCTGGAGCTTTGTTAGTGGGTATACTGCGTATACCTGCGTATCACGTCGACTACACCACTGGCTGTAGCACTGAAATTTCCCAATTTGGGATCAATAAAAGTCTAATCTTATGTAATAAACTAAGTGTTGATTACTAAGAGAAACCAACCAACGGTCCGTCTCTCTCCAGAACTCTCTGCAGGGCTTCTTCTTCGACCTGGTGGCCAAGCAGGCGTTTGACATCATCATCATGGTGCTGATCCTGCTGAACATGATCACCATGATGGTGGAGACGGACGAGCAGTCGCCCCAGATGGAGTACATCCTGAACAACATCAACCTGGCCTTCATCATCATCTTCTCCTTCGAGTGCCTGGTCAAGATCGTGGCGCTGCGCTGCTACTTCTTCACCGTCGGCTGGAACATCTTCGACTTCGTGGTCGTCATTCTCTCCATCGTCGGTGGGTTTCAGACATGTCCCCCTTTCCCCCCCACCATAGGCGCCGAAAATACTGAGCACCCACGTGTGCCTGACTGCCAGTAGGCTACATTCATTTAAAGGTCCCATGACATGGTGCTCTTTGGATGCTTTTATATAGGCCTTAGTGGTCCCCTAATACTGTATCTGAAGTCTCTTTTATATAGGCCTTAGTGGTCCCCTAATACTGTATCTGAAGTCTCTTTTATATAGGCCTTAGTGGTCCCCTAATACTGTATCTGAAGTCTTTTATATAGACCTTAGTGGTCCCCTAATACTGTATCTGAAGTCTCTTTTATATAGACCTTAGTGGTCCCCTAATACTGTATCTGAAGTCTCTTTTATATAGACCTTAGTGGTCCCCTAATACTGTATCTGAAGTCTTTTATATAGACCTTAGTGGTCCCCTAATACTGTATCTGAAGTCTTTTATATAGACCTTAGTGGTCCCCTAATACTGTATCTGAAGTCTCTTTTATATAGACCTTAGTGGTCTCCTAATACTGTATCTGAAGTCTCTTTATATAGGCCTTAGTGGTCCCCTAATACTGTATCTGAAGTCTCTTTATATAGGCCTTAGTGGTCCCCTAATACTGTATCTGAAGTCTCTTTTATATAGACCTTAGTGGTCCCCCTAATACTGTATCTGAAGTCTCTTTTATATAGACCTTAGTGGTCCCCTAATACTGTATCTGAAGTCTCTTTTATATAGGCCTTAGTGGTCCCCTAATACTGTATCTGAAGTCTCTTTTATATAGACCTTAGTGGTCCCCTAATACTGTATCTGAAGTCTCTTTTATATAGGCCTTAGTGGTCCCCTAATACTGTATCTGAAGTCTCTTTTATATAGACCTTAGTGGTCCCCTAATACTGTATCTGAAGTCTCTTTTATATAGACCTTAGTGGTCCCCTAATACTGTATCTGAAATTCAGCCTTGGTGCAGAATTACAGCCACTAGAGCCAGTCCCACAATGAGCTTTCCTTAGGATGTGCCATTTCTATGTCTGTAGCTTTAAATGGTATTGAGGAGGAGAGGGGGGGCAAGGTGGAGGGTGGGGGTGTGGCCTTGACCAACTGCCACTTTGCTCTTTGAAAGCCATGATGTCTCTCTCTTTCTCATGGGGGGGTCAAATTCTCTGGTTGGGCAAAGCAGAGAAAGGGGAGGTAACCTTTCCCCTTATGACGTCATAAAGGGAAGATTCCAGATCGGCCCATCTGAGCTTTCATTTTCTCAAAGGCAGAGCAGGATACCCAGGGCTCGGTTTACACCTATCACCATTTCTAGCCACTGGGGGACCATAGGCAGGCTGGGGGAACTCATATTAATGTTAAAAAACCTCATAAAGTGACATTGTCATGCCATGAGACCTTTACAATTACAACATTGCAGTTGGTGCTAAGTGGAGCGTCTGTCATAGTGTGATTGGTTATGTCGCTGTCAGTCCCCTGCTCCATATCCTATCCACCAATCACAGCGTATCTTGGATGAACACGCCTCTTTAGTGAACCTCTCCATCCCCCCACTATACATGTGCATTACGTAATCAGAGTGAGACAACAGATTTGTTATTAAAAAAGCGAAACCTAATGATGCAAGTGCATCATCGACATCCACCACCAGTGCAGAGAGTTCTTAATTTCCCACGAAGCTGATCACGGTTACGTGTCAGTTCAACTTCTCATCTCCTATCTGTATCTGTGAGAAGTGCCGCTGTCCTGAGCTGAAAGCCTACTTTACGGCTTTATTATCGCGTTAATAGGCGTGTGTGTTCATGTCGGCCGCTGTCCATCTCCTAAGGTTCTGAAATGCAAACATTTTTTGACTACGTTTTTTTTTTTTTTAAAGGGCCGTGCGCCCACGGAGGAAAACTTAATCGGCGCCTAGATTGTTGTTATCCAGCTGACAAAGTTTCACAAAGTATTTCCTACAACTACCAAAGTAGACATATAACTGAGCTACAGTTAAAAAGCTAAATCATTCAAACTGGAGTGAAATAACTTACTGAAATTGTGAAATGGCTTCAAAGAACCGAACTTCATTCACATTTCTCAGAATAAATTATTCAATGATACAATTTTGAAAACAGCTTCTTACTCTGAGCGATCAGGTCCTACATGCAGTGGAAGTATTCAGATTGTTTACTACAGTAAAGTCAACAAATACTTTATAACAAGTGAAAGTCCTGCAATGAAAATTCTGCTTTAAAAGTCCATAAGTATAATCTGAATACTTCCTCCACCTTTGGCAGTATGTACAGTATGTACTGTGTGTGTGTGTGTGTGTGTGTGTGTGTGTGTGTGTGTGTGTGTGTGTGTGTGTGTGTGTGTGTGTGTGTGTGTGTGTGTGTGTGTGTGTGTGTGTGTGTGTGTGTGTGTGTGTGTGTGTGTGTGTGTGTGTGTGTGTGTGTGTGTGTGCGTGCGCGTGGCTGATGTAATGTGTCTGCCTCACAATTATCTGCCAACAAAGTGACCATCCGGCTGTCGGCCTTGATGTTTACATTGCACCAAGGTCCTGTATGGTCGTATACAGTACCACACACACACACACACACACACACACACACACACACACACACATACACATTTCAAACACACATGACAGAACAGTTTGCAGAGGCAGCACAGAACCTAAGCAGGGAATTTAGCTATCAGTGTTGTGACAAGATTGTGTGTGTGTGTGTGTGTGTGTGTGTGTGTGTGTGTGTGTGTGTGTGTGTGTGTGTGTGTGTGTGTGTGTGTGTGTGTGTGTGTGTGTGTGTGTGTGTGTGTGTGTGTGTGTGTGCGCACACCAGCCAACGAGGCTGCCTGAGGGAGGTGAAGGTAACGGCAGCAATCAGAGCTGTCAGAGGGCGGTCCCTGGAGACAAATCAAACATGATTGACCTGTTACATCAGCTGTGTGTGTGTCTGTCTGTGTGTGTGTGTGTGTGTGTGTGTGTGTGTGTGTGTGTGTGTGTGTGTGAGATGTCAGGATGGGGGGGGTGATTGAGTTGATGTACAACATGATGGTTATTCCCTCTCGACTCCCCCCTGCTCATCCCTTCCTTCAGCCATAACTTAGCGCAGGGAGACGGATGAAAGATCGAGGTGTGTGTGTGTGTGTGTGTGTGTGTGTGTGTGTGTGGGGGGGTCTGGTGTGGTGATGACAGGCCAGCTCCTCTTTGAGTTTATCATTCCCGGATAACAAGGAAAAGACGGATGAATTACAGTGTTTGACTTGCTGTTAGAGGGGAACGACGGCTCAGCCCTCCAGAAGCAATTACTCACGTTGTAATCGCAGCAGACCTGCCACATAAAGACAGAAACATCCAAAACGGAGAGCTTTTACATGATGTCACTCACAGGAGTGTCCTCAAATAAGAAGAGAAAATTAACTAATAGTCTTCAGCTAATCGATTTTTAGCGACATGACTGCAAATAGTATCTCCTGTGTCAGATGAACTCAGTCCTGCAGGACAGCCTCTTAAAAATCATATTAATTCAATAAAAGATGAAACCATGCTGGTGGTTATTCTTGTGATGTCTCACAGTCGAATCGTCGCAGTGTCTGAAAATGTGGTTATGAAATAAAGAAAAAGAAACTATATGAGGGCTGCTGACAGTCTGATTTTACACAGAACTGCTTGTTGATTCCCAGTAAGTCATTATGAATAAATAGCCTATTTTGGTTTAAATATCAGCCTGTCAACAATACTGTTCATAACAACTCATGTGGATATAAATCAGAAGTGCCGCTTAGTGATGGTAATCACCAGATGCCCCACACTGTCAGAAATCCAACAGCTCGTCACTGGGGCAGTACCCTCGATGGTACACCAATTGTACCCCTTTACAAAGGAACATACTGGACCTAACCCCTCTAGGACTATGAATATCAGAACTTCATAGTTTCCTTGACAGCCCTGAGGCACTAGCCATCCCATCCCCCAACATCATTTTGGTCACGGGCCACACACTGACATCTTTCTTATTGTACCCCTATGTGTTCGAAAAATGGTACAGACATGGACCCTTTCTCACGTTTGTACCCTTTCAACCTAGAAAAAATACAAATGTGTACCTTATGGATCAGCTATGACCCTTTGGGGGTACATCACCAGCAGTTGTACCTCAGAGAACTAAATGGACCTCAACCGTACCTTTATTTCTGACAGTGCACGACACGATAGTATCACGATACTTATGTCTCGATACAATATTATCACGATACTTGTGTCTCAATACGATATTATCACAATACTTGTGTCTCGATACGATATCACGATATTTGTGTCTCGATACGATATTATGATACTTGTGTCTCTAAACAATATTATCACGATACTTGTGTCTCTATACGATATTATCACGATACTTGTGTCTCTATACGATATCACAATACTTATGTCTCTGTACGATATCACGATACTTGTCTCTATACGATATTATCACGATACTTGTGTCTCTATATGATATCACGATACTTGTGTCTCGATACAATATTATCACAATACTTGTGTCTATACGATATTATCACGATACTTGTGTCTCGATACAATATTATCACGATACTTGTGTCTCTATACGATATTATCCCGATACTTGTGTCTCGATACAATATTATCACAATACTTGTGTCTCTATACGATATTATCACGATACTTGTGTCTCTATACGATATTATCACGATACCTATAATAATCGATACTTTGCGTCCGTGTATCGACACAGATACAAGACTCTAACTCCTGATAAACAAACTAATTGGAGGATTGTTGAAGGTTTATAAGATAGAAATGTGTGAGACATGATTTACATTTCTTTCTTCTTTTTTCCAGGTATCGTGCTTGCTGACATTATTGAGAAGTACTTTGTGTCGCCAACGCTGTTCCGGGTGATTCGACTGGCCCGTATCGGACGGGTTCTGCGTCTCATCAGAGGCGCTAAGGGCATCCGGACGTTACTGTTCGCCCTCATGATGTCCCTCCCCGCTCTCTTCAACATCGGGCTGCTCCTCTTCCTCGTCATGTTCATCTACGCCATCTTCGGCATGGCCAACTTCGCCTACGTGAAGCGGCAGTCGGGGATCGACGACATGTTCAACTTTGAGACGTTTGGAAACAGCATGATCTGCTTGTTCCAGATCACCACGTCGGCCGGCTGGGACAGCCTGCTCAGCCCCATCCTCAACAACTCTCCCGAGGAGTGCAATGCCAACATCCCCCACACCGGCACAACCGTGCGAGGGAACTGCGGGAACCCGTCGGTGGGCATCACCTTCTTCGTCACCTACATCATCATCTCCTTCCTCATCGTGGTGAACATGTACATCGCCATCATCCTCGAGAACTTCAGCGTGGCCACAGAGGAGAGCACCGAGCCGCTGAGCGAGGACGACTTTGAGATGTTCTACGAGGTGTGGGAGAAGTTCGACCCAGAGGCCACGCAGTTCATCGAGTACGCTAAGCTGTCGGACTTTGCCGACTCGTTGTCGGAGCCACTACGCATCAGCAAGCCCAATAAGATCAAGCTGATCTCCATGGACCTGCCTATGGTCAGCGGGGACAAGATCCACTGCCTGGATATCCTCTTCGCCTTCACCAAGCGTGTGCTGGGCGAGTCGGGCGAGATGGACGCGCTCAAGCAGCAGATGGAGGAGAAGTTCATGATGGCCAACCCGTCCAAGATCTCCTACGAGCCGATCACGACGACTCTGAGGCGGAAACAGGAAGACGTCTCGGCCACGGTGATCCAGCGATGCTACCGCAGACACCTGGTGAGGCGGCAGCTGAAGGCCGCCTCCTACATGTACCGCCAGATTACCACGCCTCGGCACGCTGGCGAGGAAGACGGCGGCGAGGAAATGTTCGGGGAGGATGCGCCGGAGAAGGAAGGGCTCATCGCCGCCATGATGAGGGAAAACTACGGCTCCAGTTTGTTAGCGATCGAGCACACCGAGACAGTTTCCTCCACCTCGTCCCCGCCGTCGTACGACAGCGTGACGCGAGCCACTTCAGAGATATTTCACCCGCTCGCCGCCAAGACAGAAACGATAGCTACCGACACAGCAGGCAGCGAAGCGAGTGAACAGTCCCCGTCGTTGGCCGGCCCTGATGGACGGCAGGAAAGTGTACCATAGCGGGAACCAAAAAGCAAAAAAAAACTAACAAATACGGATGAACTCGCTTTGGGTGACGCCTGTTTGTTCTTTTGTTTACTGAATGTACCATAGCTGAGGAACGCTGAGGGGGCTGCGGAGAGAAGCTATGACTATGCGCGAGGAACTGCGGGAGGAGTTGAGCGAAGGAGCAAAACAAAGTGGAATATTTACTACCTTTAATGTTACGTCCTGTTCCCTGCAGGGAGATTCCTGGACTTAACGTTTTTCAGAGTTTCTTAAAAGGAAGCAGAAAAACTGCAAAGACGGAAAGAGGGAAACCTCCTCGTCTGCCTTTGTCGGAGTAAAAGACAGAATCGTAGATCCCTTTTCGACCCCTTGGGTCTCTCATCGAGGGTTCAGGACACTGACTGACCTTTGACCTCAGCTACAAAAACAACTATATCAGATGTATCCATCATTTATTGGCCTGGAGGGGAGGTTTGTGCCTTCCCACAGTTGATCGGTATTCTCCGAGTACGCCTGGCTGTGAAAGTGGTGGGCGTTGTTTCTCGACACGTCGACAGTCCGACTGACTCGAGACTCGAGAGAGGAGGAGGAGGGAACGTAATGATGACGTGATTTAAAAAAAAATGTTTTCGTAGTAAAAGTATAACTTTGTTGATGTTACCAGTCTTTTAATAGCGGTACGATTATTACTATTTTTTATATTTTTTAGAGTAAGTTGAAGAAGATTAAAAAAAATCATAAGCAGCCTCTCTCTTTCGACTTCGAAGTGGCGCTCGCTTTGAGAAAGTGAACTTCCACATTGTGATAGATGAGAGGAGAGGGTGCAGTCAGGAAAAGTAAAAAAAAAAAACCTGAAAAGCAACTTCATCTGTTTTTGTTTGGCAGTTTTGCACTTTTACGTTTACATGTGCTGTCACTTTATCACAACATGGGCAAATACACGTTGAAAAAGAGGCCAGGTTTTTAATTATTTTTCCTCTGAAAACCTTTGAGATAACACCAAAAAAAAGAAGTCATACTGAGATTTTTCTACACGCTGCCGGACTCTTCCAACATTGTTTTGCCCTGGTGGCGAACATCCTCGTGTCCGTCAGTTTTTACCCCCGCGTGGTGATTTGTCTAGAAGTCCAGATTTAAAGTAAATTTCTTTTCGCTTCCCTTTGCTTCACGAACAAACCGGAACAGAAGATTCCAGCTGCACTACCGCATTGCATGAGGAAAAAATTAGGAGAATACTAGCATGTAATCAAGGCTGATTGATCATTGATCAATGCAACGCATTCTCATGAACGGGTCCGTATTCCGTACGAAAACTTATGCACAACAATTCGTACGATATCCCACAAATTATGGCGGCCGGTCCCATTACAGTTAAAGTGCTCATATTATGCTCATCTACAGGTTCATAATTTTATTTAGAGGTTGTACTTTAATAGGTTTACATGGTTTAATTTTCAAAAAACACCATCTTTTTGTTGTACTGCACATTGCTGCAGCTCCTCTTTTCACCCTGTGTGTTGAGCTCTCTGTTTTAGCTACAGAGTGAGACCTCTCACTTCTGTTCCATCTTTGTTCGGAGTCGCACATGCTCAGTAGCTAGGTAAGGACTACTAGCCAGTCAGAAGCAGAGTATGAGGGCGTGCCCTGACAGTAGCTAGGTAAGGACTACTAGCCAGTCAGAAGCAGAGTATGAGGGCGTGCCCTGACAGTAGCTAGGTAAGGACTACTAGCCAGTCAGAAGCAGAGTATGAGGGCACGTTTGTCTCTGAAGTAAAGGCTGGACTACAATAGAGCTGTTTGGAGCAAATGTTTTTTTAAAACAATATATAACACAATAAAGGAAAGGGAAAAAGCCAAAAAGCATAATATGAGCCCTTTAAGTTTGGTGGTTGTTACAGTTAAATTTAGTGTGAGGTTCACGGACACTTGAGCGGACGTTGCAGTTCAGTTCAGCCGACGACAGTTAAGTTTAGACACCAAAACGACTAGTTAAGATTAGACTAAAGATTGTGATTTGGGTTAAAACACTGGTCCCCTTAAGTAGTACTCCCGGGACATGAACACCCGTTTCCTGGCTTGAAAGCGGGTCTTTTCTCCTTAACCTCTTCTGGGACATGAACTCCGTTGAAAGGGCGTCAGCCCTGTGTTCCCACATTTCTAAGATTTTTCTTAACCTAGGGTTAGGGTCATATTCCATCTGTAGTCCATTGCTACTGGATAATAGGTTGGGTGTAATTGGCTACCAAATTGGGAGAAAGGGGGATACAATCTGATACAAATTTATGAAAAAGGAAATGTGGGAACATAGGGCCTAATTTTGGAAACATCTTAGAAATGTGGGAACATGGGCACGCTCCCCTTGAAAGCTCTGTGTTTTAGGAGCCAAATATCCACCCCGACCTCCTCCCTACGAGGATCTTCACACTCTAATCCAGCAGCAGTCAATGTGTTAAATACAGTAATAAATACGTGGAAATACATACGAATTAAAGTGGTTTACTTTTCGTAGCGATATGTACGAATGGTTCATGAGAACAGCCTGATCGAAGACGTTTTGGTTTGGCAGGAATAACTCCAATATGTTACGAAAACATGAATTTATTCTTATTCTCTTCAACCAAAACTCAAACAATTAATTTAAACTTTGCTAAAACACACACATCTATTATGAAACATTGTTCATATCATAACACCTCAGGTTAGTTTAACCTTTTAACAACGCAAAATAAATCTAGTTTAGTGCAGTTAAAGGACCAGACTGCTGGTTTGAGACAAGCTTGGCGAAGATGCAAATAAATAAACTCGTAAAACAAAGTGTGCAACAAACCATCAGTCTTTGCTTAAAACAAACTGAACAAAGAAACATATTCATGCAGGAACCACTCACAGTTACTCGTTAGGCTTTTTTTAACGTGTGAATGAAGTTGTTTCTCTTTTAGGGGATTTAATGCCGCTGCACGATATATTCAACGACTTTACTGACAAATCACCCGCTGTCATTATGTATCCGTCTGGTCTCGTTTTGGCTCGGCGAACACTAGCCTGGGAAAATCCTGACGAACTTTCGGCAAATTTGAGATTTGCTCTGCTCTCAGTCTGGCCAAGAGCCCATTCAAGCCCATTTCCAATTTTTCCAAATCGAGGCACCAATCACAACCGTTGAGGCGGGCTTTACACGATGACGATAGCGCAGCTCGTTGAAGGACTGTCCAATTGCGCCCCTTTGGAAATGGGCTGTGAATGAAGCTTGCCCTTCTCAGTTACAACTGAGAAGGGTCTGGTGTCAACCAGGCTCGGCGCACACAGGATCTTACACCAAAGTTTTGAGGCTGAATGGGTGTAAGATCTTTAAAGGTGTCCACCAGCCCGGACCGACGTGCGACAGTCAACTCGGCACATCAGCATTTGGTTTTACGAAAAGCTTGCTTGCTGATCTTTTGGGTGTTTGATCCGTTATCAGTGTTCTGGAAAAACTTCAATCTTTTAAAACACAAAACCATTTCACTCACTGCAGCTGATTATCAGTGTAGAGACAACAGATCAGATTGTTTCAAAATGTTTCAAGAAGCAATGGTTCTGCAAGATCAAGAATCCAGCACCAACAACACCATGATAAATTCCTTGTACGTCCAAAAAACGTACTTGAATAAAGCCCTTTCTGATTCTGACGAAATTCCAGTGTAGCGTCAGCCTTTCAACATACAGCTTTCACACCGCAATTTCTTCAGAAATTAAATTCTTTTGTTTAAAGCTAAAGTGTGTAGTCTCTGTCGCCCCCATGAGGAATTCTAAGTAATTACAACAACACTGTCAGCGCATCCACGTGATACAAGTCTTCCGTGATCGTGCACCAACCACCCACCTCTCCTCCACGCAGTTGCTAGTAGCCAAGGAAGACACGGAGGATTAAAAAAAGAAACTACCTGGTACTCAAACAATACACTACCTGGTACTCAAAATATACACTACCTGGTACTCAAACAATACACTACCTGGTACTCAAAATATACACTACCTGGTACTCAAACAATATATACACTACCTGGTACATTACCTGGTACTCAAAGAATACACTACCTGGTACTCAAAATATACACTATCTGGTACTCAAAGAATACACTACTGTACTCAAAATATACACTATCTGGTACTCAAAGAATACACTACTGGTACTCCAACACCACCGAATACACTACCTGGACTACACACTACCTGGTACTCAAAGAATACACTACTGTACTCAAAATATACACTATCTGGTACTCAAAGAATACACTACTGTACTCAAAGAATACACTACCTGGTACACTACCTGATACTCAAACAATACACTACTGGTACTCAAAATATACACTATCTGGTACTGAAACAATAAACGAGCTGGGAGTCAGCAGGTTTTTCCAGAACACTGGCGTGACGATGCTAAAAGATTTTCTGCTAAATTATAAGAAGAGTTTCATTTCAAATGTGGGGCAAAATGTTCTGATTCCTATTTGGATATAATGTAATTTTCCAGTTACGTTTTCTAATAAAGAAATCAAATACATGGTTAGAATCATTTCAGAAATGTACTTTTCTAGTGCAAGTAAACCCAAAGTACAATTACATTTTATTTATAGTATCAAATCATAACAACAGTTATCTCAAGACACTTTCAGATAGAGTAGGTCTAGACCACACTCTATAATTAACAAAGTCCCAACAATTCCAGTAATTCCCCCGAGAGCAAGCATTTAGTGCCCACAAGGATGAAAAAACAAACAAAATAACCGTTGTTATTTATTAATTAATTTATTTATTTATTGTCTTTGTTTTCTGGTTGATTGCTTTATTTCATTTGAGATAGTTTGCACGCTTTAGCGGCGTCCAAGGAGGAGAAGCGGAGGCCCAGCGAGATGGCTTTTTATCGATTTTGCACAGAGAAACAAAAACAAAAGAAAAACAGGCCGCGTCTAGCAATAAACGGTTTGCCGATACCTTGAGTTCCTATAGGACAACACTTGACTTTCCAGAAGCGTGTTCTCACTAGGGTTGGGTATCGTTTGGGTTTTTTCCAATACCGGTGCTAAATCGATACTTTTAAAACGGTGCCGGTGCCTGAACCGAAATATATATAATATATTTATAATGTATATAATAAAAAAATATAAAAAAGGAGCACAAAATGACAGTTGGCGACATTAAAGAATGGCTTGTTTATTGCTAAGGCCATATGGTCAAAATTAAATGATTGATTGAAAATATAATGACAACAACTTATTATTATTAGTCATTATTATATATAATAACAATGACTTATCCTGTACAGAGAAATACAGTCACACTTTACACCGCTTAACGTAAGCTGTCAGCATTTTAACCGTTTAATCCAGCTACGAAATGAGGCACCGAAATTTTCGTTCTTATTCGGTCTCGTTACTACCGTTTACGTCGGAACCGGTGCCCTATTGGCACCACGTTTCGGTACCCAACCCTATTTCTCACTGTATGAATCTGTGGAGTAATGTTTGAAACAACACTTTGGTTTTTCGCCGACGCAGCTCCGCCGGTGTTATCGCCCAACTCAGTCTCACGGAAGTTCGTGAAATGATCACGTTATTTGATCTATTGATTCGGGCACACGGACACGTTTACGTCGTTTCTTCAATGGGAAGCATCTTTCGTGATCACAGCACGACTACGGTAGCGAGTAGTAGGAAATGCCGAAAATCCGCGCAGGGAGGTTGGTCTCCCGTGTGTGACGTTTCCTTTCCCGCTCTTGATGCTTCCCATTTCGTGCTGACCACCACGAAAACAAACGAGATGAACGTGTCTGTGTACACGAATCAATAGATTAAAAATAACGTGACAATTTCACGAACTGTCGTGAGACCTTGCTGTATCGGCGGCTGCAGACACACAGGTGCATACAGTGGCGTGAGGCCGCTGTGAAGCAGTGTTCCAGCTTGTTTTTATTATAAGATGAAGTGTCAAAGTGTGTTCGTGAAGTACAGCGTTTGTTCAGTCTGCTTCGATCTCAATATTACAAACAACCTCTCTCTCTCTCTCTCTCTCTCTGTCTCTGTTGTGGTGGTCGCCCGAGGGATCTTTACTAAAAACGCTTTACTAGACTAATTTAAAAAAAAAAATTAAGTAAAAGAAAAAAAAAAAACAATTTTACTGGCACCGTCTGGACTCTATTTCTACTAGATTCTATTGAGAATAGATAACCATATAAACTAGGTAAATACTTAAGACACTGCTGAACTCTGCTGCGAGGCGTATTTCAGGTTGCAGTTGTGCTGAAGGGCTGTTTTCAGTAGCAATAGACCCAGAGTGTGCCTGCTACACATGAACCCTAACACTCCAAGCCATGCTTTCCCATTGGTTGATTGATAATGTGCTTGATTGATTGATGGTCCGGTTGATTCTTTGATTTCTTGACTGGCAGACTGAGTGATTATTTGATTGGTGGTTGGTTGGTTGGTTGGTTGGTTGGTTGGTTGGTTGATTGGTTGATTGGTTGATTGATGAAATAATTTTTATGCTTTTTGATATTGAACGAGGTTCGCGGTCCCCCCACCGCCCCCCTCCATCATCGCCAGGACTCTTCCTTGTTAAGTTGCCGAACAAACGGCACAGAGAGCTGATTGGCTGATTCTCCATTTTTAACTTTTAAACGGTCAGAAAGGTTTCAGATTCACTAAAGTCTGCAGGAAAAAAGTGCACTTTGTCCCGTCAACAGATGCTTCTTTTTACAATAGTGCCATGGATGTATAATCAAACCTGGAGACGGAGTTGGAGGCGGAGCCCCGATCATTCCTACGAGAGTTGCTCAGTGGTGCATGAAGCCTTCATGGATATAAAAATGACCCAGATGATCGCTGCTGTTTCCGCACTGTGCGGCCCATAGAGCAGGTCAACGCATTCCCATGGGTTCGTACGATATTTTGTACGTTCTACGAAAACTTTCTCACACCAATTCGTATAATGATGTCCTACAAAATTAGGCGACTGCCGATTGGTCACCGGACGACAGCTACAGAGCTCCGTTAGCTGTTGCTAGTTGAGTTTAGCCGACAAAAAGTCAGCGTCATGCAGCGACGACAGTTAAGTTTAGGCAACAAAACAACTAGTAAGTTTAAGAAAATCGTAGTTTGGATTAAAATACTCCCGAGGAATGAACACGTGTTTCCTGGGTGAAAGTCTTTTGTTTTCCCCAGGAAGTGAACTCCGCTCGCCTGCTTAAAAGCGCTGTGTTTTATGACTTAAACATCCAACCTGGCGTCCTCCCTACACAGCGCTCTAATACAGCAGCAGTCAATGTGGTGCACACAAAGTGCAGGGCTTTACTTTTCGTAGCGATATGAACAAATGGTTCATGAGAACAGCCTGAGCAGGCTCACTAGAGGCAGAGCCAGCGACTTCCGGTTAAGCGTTCCCGCTACTCTCGCACTGCCAGACCTTCCTCCACAGCGCTGCGGAGGAAGGTCTGGCTAGTCCACACTCAATCCCAGAAATGAAATGTCGTTGATATAGACTAACTTGAACGGGGATTAAATGATTTAACTGTGCGGCTCTTTAAGACTTTTCAAATGTTATCGGACAGAATGGATCAAATTCAGGGGTTGTGACGCACAAAAAAATGTATCCACTGATTTACAGGCGTCTCTTTTGCCATGTTACCCCCTTTGGGTCAGAGGGCATCACATTACGGACACGGAAGTTGCAATTCCAGCATTTGGCCGCCAAGTTGAGTTTGGCATCAAAGCCCGGCGCACTTCCTGATGGCCACTGGTGGAAACTAGCTGACTCTAGCTCTCTTTATACATCCATGTCACACAATATCACTACGTGAGCTACTGCAGAGGGAAAAAAACATGCATACAACTACCCTCACAGTGTCACTTTAGTGAATCTGGACATCAGACTCTGGTTTGCACTGAGCACAAAAACACAGCCGAGCATTTACCGTCAGAATCCGGACAGTAAACTGGTACGAAGCTCAGTTTGTTCACCTGAAGACTGAAGACCTGAACTTCACTCTGACTACTCACTAATGGCTGTATGAGGCGGGAAAGACAGATAGTCGGAGCGACCCAACATGTCTGAGCAGGAAGAAGAAAGCATCTGTCACTTTCTTTCTTGTTCGGATGTGAAAATTGTAAGCAAAAATAAACTCTTATTTTGAAGGCGAACTACCGTCTTTTGCTCTGAGCTGTGGGTCAGTCCATGTGGTGCTACCAAGGGGTTTGGAAGAGTCCATATTAAGATTGGAGGGGGGTGTTTAAACACAAACTCGGACTGAGAATCTCCGCTCCTTCCTGCCTTCTCTTACCCGTTTAAAAAACCAAAAGCTGCTTTGTCACCTTCAGAACAAAACGACAAACATCTACAGAACCAACACGGAGGAAATGCACAGAAAACGAATTACATTGTTCATTATTATTATTACTATTGTTACTATTAACTGTGTGATAAATGCAATACAACAGTTATGTAAACAGGCAGTGAGTGATGCCGTACCTTCTTTACAGTATATGAGGATAATAACCATGATGTTTTTACTGTTTTCGTCGTCATGGATTTGTTTTTTGTTTTCCAGGCGTCCTCTCACTGCTTAAACCACCCTCGCCCCGTTTACACCGCAACTGGTTTCACAACGGTTGTCAAACTGGTTTCGCCAGGTTTCCGGATTCATATCAGTCCCCCCAGAAACCTCATATCTCGAGAAAGTTGCCTTTTTTGCAGGAAACGGAGGGGAGAATATGTTGAATGTTTCCCGTCCCGACACCTCGTGAATCGTCTTTTACTCCAGCCGAAGTTGGGAAAGATTTCTCGCGTCATGAATGCGATGGAGGTAAGAGCAGTGGTGTAGTCTACTGAGACGCAGGTATACGGAGTATACCCGCTAGGATAACGTTACGTAACGATGACTGTTTTGTGAGAGGACTTTCACACTTAGGGCTCCTGCACACTGCCTGCGTGGCGTGAGCGTGTCAGCTGCGCGGCGTGTCTGTTTTATTTCGGCTCCCATGTTAACAGGTTAGAGCGTGCACACTGCCTGCGTGATAAGCACTTCTCCGTGCCGAAAACGTGTGCGTGCTAGAAATAGGACCGACGCCTATTTTTCACGCGACAGGCAAGCGTGTTGGAAGCGTTTCCAGGCAAAATGGAATACGAAAATATGTTTATATGTCATTTTGACACAAATACATTTAATAAATGACATTTTGACGCTCACGCCACGCAGGCAGTGTGCAGGAGGCCTTAAGTTCATAAATTCACCCCGTCTGTGTTGTGAGTCGCCTAGGAACAACAACACAGTTGCTTGGCGGTCATTCTCTGTCGCAAATTTGAAATGAACTAATGTGAGTAGATATATGAAAGTAGATATGTGTTTTGGTAAGCCTGCCGCTGAAGCTATGCTGCCGCTTCGAGTGACACTGCAGCAGACGTTAACGTTACAGAAACCTAAACCCAACCGTCCCGTTCTTCTTTACCTAAACCCAACCGTCCCATTCTTCTGTTACTAAACCCAACTGTCCCGTTCTTCTTTACCTAAACCCAACCGTCCCATTCTTCTGTTACTAAACCCAACCGTCCCGTTCTTCTTTACCTAAACCCAACTGTCCCGTCCTTCTGTTACTAAACCCAACTGTCCCGTTCTTGTCCCACGTGTCATGGAAACGTAAGCCCACCCACGACCTTTTCCTTAACCTAACTGCGTCAAAAGTGACGCCAATAGTCCCGACCCAAGCGTGTTTAGATCTGACGCTAAAGGAGACTTTTAGCATCAATAACAACGCCAAAGGCACCTGACCAAGCGTCCGCATTTTACGCGATAGGAGTGAGAACGCATCGCTCTGGGACAGGCGAGTCAAATGCTGCGAGGGAAAAAATGACAGTATACTCATTACAAAAAACTAGACTACACCACTGGATAAGAGGTTCCTTAAAAGCACAGTTTTTTCGCTGGAAAAAGTTGTGTAGATACACGTCACAGTTGGCGGGTGAAAACTTTGTAACTCAGAAGATTTAACTTCAGAAGGAAAAAGAGAAGGAACGGAGTTTCCGAAACTCTCAAAACTATAAAGAAAGAAACCCTTTACAGTCCAAATTTGAGTGTTTTTCTCTCCATCACTAAGAACTTAATACTGTTTTTAAAATGTGTAATGTTTTCCATATTTTTAAAGACCTTTTTTTTCCTCCGAACTCGGTGGCTCTCTCGCTCTGCAACCGTTGGCAAAACCTGGTGAAACCGATCGGTGTAAAGGAGGCGAAAGCCGTGCCTCAGTGACCCCACCTTGGTGTTTTAGAGACAATAATAATAATGATTATGATATGGTTATATATAAATATATATATATAAATAAATATATATATATATATATTTCTTTTTAGAACTTTGAGTTGAAATACTTTTTAGTACTTGCAAATACATGTCTCTGTATATAAAACAAAAGCCTCCTGTAATAAACGAGAAAAAAAATTTAATACTGAATCTGTTGTGGTGGTTTTATTTCGATGGCTTCAGCTTGGTTGGTCATTTGGGGTCAGCCCTATGTTCCCACAGCCCTATGTTCCCACAGACCTATGTTCCCACAGCCCTATGTTCCCACAGCCCTATGTTCCCACAGCCCTATGTTCCCACACAGCCCAATGTTCCCACATTTCTAGGACATTTTCAAAATGAGGTCTTGTGTTCCTACAATTCCCTTCAAGGGTTAGTGGGCTGTGGGAACATAGGACTGTGGGAACATAGGGCTGTGGGACCACTGGGCTGTGGGAACATAGGACTGTGGGAACATAGGGCTGTGGGACCACTGGGCTGTGGGAACATAGGACTGTGGGAACATAGGGCTGTGGGACCACTGGGCTGTGGGAACATAGGTCTGTGGGAACAAAGGGCTGTGGGAACATAAGGCTGTGGGAACATTGGGCTGTGGGAACATAGGGCTGTGGGACCATTGGGCTGTGGGAACATAGGGCTGTGGGACCATTGGGCTGTGGGAACATAGGTCTGTGGGACCATTGGGCTCTGGGAACATAGGGCTGTGGGACCATTGGGCTGTGGGAACATAGGGCTGTGGGACCATTGGGCTGTGGGAACATAGGGCTGTGGGAACATAGGGCTGTGGGACCATTGGGCTGTGGGAACATTGGGCTCTGGGAACATAGGGCTGTGGGACCATTGGGCTGTGGGAACATAAGGCTGTGGGAACATTGGGCTGTGGGACCAAAGGGCTGTGGGAACAAAGAGCTGTGGGAACATAGGGCTGTGGGACCATAGGGCTGTGGGAACAAAGAGCTGTGGGAACATTGGGCTGTGGGACCATAGGGCTGTGGGAACATTGGGCTGTGGGACCATAGGGCTGTGGGAACAAAGGGCTGTGGGAACAATTGGGCTGTGGGAACATAGGCACGCTCCTGGTCATTTTGAAAATAAATCTGCAAAGGTTTGGGTTTCAGCTTTAAAAAATTACTTTGTTTACAGTTTGTTGGAGCCAAGGTTTCTACTTGTTGTTGTTGTTGTTTGAAACAAAATCTGAACCAAACTGTCCTTTTCACTGAACTTTCATCTAAACGCACCTGCACCAGGCGCTTCACACCATGTGCTTAGATCGTTAAAATAGTGCCCTTTATCTTTCTCAGACTGCCCTAGCTGCTGCACCTGTATGCACCCCTGCGGCCCCCCTCCCGAAAAACGCCCAGTCTGAATTAAAAAAGAACTTGCAATTTGTTGGAGCCAAGGTTTCAACTTGTTGGTTGAACCAAAATCGGAAGCTAACTTGAACTGAATGGTTTTAGATTTCCGGGGGGGATGCAGAGGATATGTCGTCAACCCTGAGCGTCTGAGTCTGACTCCCGTCGTCTCCATCGTTTGGTGTAAGGTCATAAAGCTCTGTCCCAGTCAGTCTTTCTCCCGTCTGGACGTTCAGACAAAATCCAACGTGTTTGATATTATCCTATCCTATTTTAAGTCTTGATAGTGAAGTAAAATCATGTGAACGTTGTCAACAACCAATGGGTGCTCTCCCTCAAGCACTAAACAGGAAGCAGCAAACGGCTAGAGCCCGTGTTGTTATTGGTTGCTATGCCGCTGTGCTAAGCTAAACGCTAAAGAGGGAAAGTTGCGAGTCATCCAACGGGAGTTTTACCGGCAGATAAACGCAGACCTCCGGGTACTGGAGACATTCATCTGCATGTACGGCAGAACAGAAAATCACCAAACTTTCCCTTAAGTTACCAGTTGCCTGTGTTAACGTGAGCTTGTTGCCCCGTGTGTGCTGATGACCTCATCTGTTGACATTTCCAAATGCCTTCCTACAGCTGCTTAATAAAAGCTTTCCACACAAACAAACGTACATGTGTCATTAGTATGAGAAAATAATTACATTTTAACTGTGTCGGGCTCGGACAGAAAAATGCAGCCCGATCCGCACTCTAGTTTTTACATGTTATGACAGTCTTTAACGTTAGATATGAGATGTTTGTCTTTAGGGGGTGAAGGTTTTTATTCTAAAATGTGACCATAATTGACCGGTCTGGTCTGGCCCTAAAAAGGCCAGACTTAATCTGACTCCAATTGGTCACTTTACTCTGAATGGTGTTCGTTTACTGGTAGATCAGAGAAATAAGACTCAGGATTCGTCCAGTTAAAGTTGCCGTATTTTCCGGAGTATAAGTCGCACTGGACTATAAGTCGCATTTATTTAGAAATTTATTTCACAAAATCCAAGACCAAGAACAGACATTTAATCTGGAAAGGCAAGTTATTAAACCACCCAACAGCAGCCAGAACAAGGGGCTGAATACGGTAGGTGTCCTCTATGTTAACGTAACACATTAACAGTTATTAAACTACCCAACAGCAGCCAGAACAAGGGGCTGAATACGGTAGGTGTCCTCTATGTTAACGTAACACATTAACAGTTATTAAACTACCCAACAGCCCCCAGAACAAGGGGCTGAATACGGTAGGTGTCCTCTATGTTAACGTAACGTAACAGCACTGTTGACGAGCCTCTCCCAGCAGCACGTTGTTCAAGCACCCATCTGTGGACTCCTTCCTCCAGCTCTGGCCATCTGGATTTCAGCGCGACTAGCTTTCTTTGTTTTCTTCATTGCAGTAAGACTAACCTTTTCTCCAGTCCCTCACAAGTTTCTCTCTCACTCCAAACTCTCCTTCTGCTGCTCGATGACCGTTTTCGGCTGCGTGTTTTACTACCTGCAGTCTCCTGCAGCTTCTTTTCTTTCTCAGTTGTCTTTAGGAGCAGCATATAGTCGTCACAAGCCTAGAGCGCCTCTCGCGGCTGTAGACGGTAATGTTTTCAGCATGAAATAACATTTAAAACATGTTACATTATATATATTTTGATATATAAGTCGCACCTGACTATAAGTCGCAGGACCAGCCAAAGCATGAAAAAAAGTGTGACTTATAGTCCGGAAAATACGGTAATAACAAGCTTTAGTGAAAAATGATATTGCAAAATACAAGAGTGTACGCATACAGATCAGATACTATACAGGTCTACCTTTCACCTATTGGTCAGTCAAAGATTCCCCCAGCATCTGATGTCCTAACATAAAATGCTCTCTTATTTATCCAGTTCCATCTCAAACTCTGGTGGTGCTGTCATCAGTTGGATCCAGTCCAGATCTTCTGGGTCCAGCCGGCTCCTAACGATTCTGTAACACACTGTATGAAAAATGACCTTGACTTCTCCCACTCAGCTCAACGGAGGCAAGTCGCGTTTGTTGGATTTGAACACCTGTGTGCTTTAATCTCCTGCAAACTTTAAGGAGTTTTCATGAGAGCCAGGTCATTTCCATACTTTGTGTCACAAATCCCGCACTTGCAAAACGTTAACCATTGTTGCCTCGTTCCCTCCCCCGATCAGAGAAGATCTTTCTCACACTCCTTTTATAATGGCTAATCACTGTAAAACTAAATGGCCTCTCATAACCCAGGGTGCATAAAAAGGCAACAAGGTCAACACCATAAACTCAAAAACCTCTTCTTAACTCTTCACAAAATATATTCTAACAGGGGTCAGCCCTATGGTCCCACATTTCTGGGACATTTTCAAAATTAGGTCTTGTGTTCCTACATTTCCCTTCAATTGAAGCCCTATCCTCCCACATTTTTTAGGGTTAGGGGGATTAAATGTGATACAAATACATGAAAAAGGAAATGTGGGAACATAGGGCCTAATTTTGAAAAAGATCTTAGAAATGCGGAAACATGGGCACGCTCTCGTCTTTAGATGTGAGACGGTGTCGGACTATAGTCTGTTCAAAGTCTTCTAGTGTTTGGTTTGCATTAGAAGGACAAACAGCTTCATGGCGTCCGTTATCTCTCATAGCATGCTGGGTAAGATTCGGCCCTGTGGCAGATTGCTTTTGCACACTGCCTCGACTCTGCACACTCGTGTGCATCTGTCTCTCTGCGGTTTCTTTCCTTCATCTCAGGCTCGATGCAGGTTCTCCTCGCTGCCCGCCTGCCTGTGTCATGAAGCCCAACTCGTGATGTAATGCTGACCGATTGTGTGTGCGTCAGAGCAAACTGAGGGTGACACTTGAAGCTGCTGCTGAAAAGCCGTCTGTTGTGTTTCCCTGCGTAGAAGAAGATTTAGTATGTCCCAATCAGGGTTATTATCCTCCTCAATAGCATTTAAAGCTACAGACACAGAAATGGCCCATCCTAAGGAAAGCTCATTGTGGGACTGGCTCTAGTGGCTGTAATTCTGCACCAAGGCTGAATTTCTGGAAAGAGACTTCAGATACAGTATTAGGGGACCACTAAGGCCTATATAAAAGAGACTTCAGATACAGTATTAGGGGACCACTAAGGCCTATATAAAAGAGACTTCAGATACAGTATTAGGGGACCACTAAGGCCTATATAAAAGAGACTTCAGATACAGTATTAGGGGACCACTAAGGCCTATATAAAAGAGACTTCAGATACAGTATTAGGGGACCACTAAGGTCTATATAAAAGAGACTTCAGACACAGTATTAGGGGGACCACTAAGGTCTATATAAAAGAGACTTCAGATACAGTATTAGGGGACCACTAAGGTCTATATAAAAGATACTTCAGATACAGTATTAGGGGACCACTAAGGCCTATATAAAAGAGACTTCAGATACAGTATTAGGGGACCACTAAGGTCTATATAAAAGAGACTTCAGACACAGTAGTAGGGGGACCACTAAGGTCTATATAAAAGAGACTTCAGATACAGTATTAGGGGACCACTAAGGTCTATATAAAAGAGACTTCAGATACAGTATTAGGGGACCACTAAGGTCTATATAAAAGAGACTTCAGATACAGTATTAGGGGACCACTAAGTTCTATATAAAAGCATCCAAAAAGCAGCATGTCATAGGACCTTTAAATCATTTCAGTTTTAGCTTTTTTACTACTTCAAATTTGACCCGTTTTTCAAATTCCTATATACATTTTGTATTTAACGACCCAATTTTAATTATCCAAAATAACATGGATGATTCCAGTGGTTTTTTTGAAGTGGTTTCAAAATAGTTTTGAGTAAAAGTTGACATATTCCAGTCTGATTATCCATCAACAGACATTCCTTTAATTTTATTCAAAATAATTCCTAATTTCAGCTTTTCTAACTCAAAAATTAGGTATAATTTCCTATAAATGGTTTATTGACCATAAATTCCCAAAATAAGTGTAAAACTAAAGTTAATAAGTTAGTCTTATGTAGTGTTGAAAACATCAAAAGCACCAAAAGTGTTGAAAAAAGGGACAAAAATGTAAGAAAATGTTAAAAACATTACATAACACAAAAAGCGTCAACATCTGCTTATTTTCACGGGAAGACAACACAAGGGTTAAAGTAAAAAATAAAAACTTATGAGATTAGGTATTTCGCCGTCCTCTTCATGTCCCGTCTGCTTTATTTCCCTCCTGCTGATGTTGAAGGTAAGTCGATATTCTTCACGTTTCTTCATGTTCAGACTCAAACAAACAGTGAATACTAACAAGTATAGAGAGGAGAAGTCCCTCCCCTTCCAGTGTACCCAACTCAGTCTCACGCCAGTTCGTGAAATGGTCACGTTATTTTGATTTATTGATTCGTGTACAGTAGGGGTGTCACACTCAGTTTCCCTAAGGGCCACACGAGAAAATGAGAATCGTGTCATGTCACGGTTCATGTCGGGAAAGCGAGGCTTGGACCCAGATGCAGTGGAGATGAGAGCAGAGTAGTGTTCAAAGATTTAATAAGCAAAAGGTATAACAAAAGGTGTCCTGAAGTCACAGGCAAAAATATGCTTTCAAAAAATACAGACGGGTACAACAAGACCAGGAACATGGAAACTAACTAGCACACTGGCAACATACCTTACAAGACAAAAGAAGCACGACACGACCCGACCCGACATACAGAAACAGCACGCAACAAAATACAAGCAACAGAACATACAACGATCCAACAAGAGACAAAGACAGAACAGGAACTAAATACACACCAGGTAATGAACACTAACGAGGGACAGGTGATACAACAGGTGGAACAAATCAGGGTGGGGCAGAACAATCAAAAAAGGCGGGAAACAAACAAAGACAGGAAGTAAGCTAGACAAGACAAGGGAGACAAGACAGACTACAAAATAAAACAGGAAACAGAACATAACAGAAAAACAAGACTACCACAATAAGACGGAACAAAATACCAAAACCCTGACATATCAAGGGCCAGACATAGAGTTTATTGCTGTTATGTCATGGGAAAAGTCAAATATATATCAAAATATTTGACTGTATTATTGCATGTCTCATATAGTCTTCTCACTTATAGTTTGGTTGACAAAAATGTCGAAGAAAATGCCAAAAACGTTTGGAAAAAGCATAAAAAATGTCGAAAAAAACACACGACATGTGGTGTACAGGTCACGATTTTCTTGTTTATTTCGTGTAAAGGTCACGATTTTTGAACGTGACCATTTCACAAACTGCCATGACACTGGGCTGCTCTGGGGTACGCCACAACGGGGAAATTAAACGCCACGCGCTGGCCACAGCAACGGGACGGTTGTGGTTAGGAAGAGAATAACATGGAAAGGAACTGCAACATGCAGGACGCGATCCCTGGTCTCCGGGGTGAAAGTCCTGTGTTGTTTGACCCATCCACCACGCCGACCAACCTTGCTGCACGGATTTACGCCTTATCAATACTACTCGCTACCGTAATCGTTCTGTGATGCTTCCCATTGAAATACATTACTTTAAAATGTGTGTTCACCACACGAAAATAACGACATTTAACGTGTTCAGTACACGAATCAATAGATTCAATAACGTGACCATTTCACGAACTGCCGTGAGACTGGTGTACCACCATGGGACCTTAATTCTGGTAGTGAACGGGGAGAGACTCGTAATGTTTTGATCCCGTTTGAATTGAGCCAGCCATGAATTACACCGACGATGTCCGACAGTTTAAAAGAACATTTTGCAAGTGAAGGAAGTCTCAGTTTGTTGTAAAACTGTTGAAGTAAGACCGTAAAATACATCATTACACAGACTACTCACTTCAAAGTCTCTGAGGCTACATTTACATTGTTACGTTTTGGTTTAAAAACCAATATCTTTTGGTACGTTTCCCTCTCATTCCCCCTGCTCTGGCGTTTCCCCCTCTCATTCCCCCTGCTCTGGCGTTTCCCCCTCTCATTCCCCCTGCTCTGGTGTTTCCCCCCTCTCATTCCCCCTGCTCTGGTGTTTCCCCCCTCTCATTCCCCCTGCTCTGGCGTTTCCCCCTCTCATTCCCCCTGCTCTGGTGTTTCCCCCTCTCATTCCCCTCTGCTCTGGTGTTTCCCCCCTCTCATTCCCCCTGCTCTGGCGTTTCCCCCTCTCATTCCCCCTGCTCTGGCGTTTCCCCCTCTCATTCCCCCTGCTCTGGCGTTTCCCCCTCTCATTCCCCCTGCTCTGGCGTTTCCCCCTCTCATTCCCCCTGCTCTGGTGTTTCCCCCTCTCATTCCCCCTACTCTGGTGTTTCCCTCTCTCATTCCCCCTACTCTGGCATTTCCCTCTCTCATTCCCCCTGCTCTGGCGTTTCTGAGCCCCTAAACCTGAGACATTAAAGTGCCCATATTATGAAAAAAACCCTTTTTCTGGGATTTGGGGAGTTATTTTGTGTCTCTGGTGCTTCCACACGCATACAAACTCTGAAAAAAATCCATCCATGCTGTTCTGAGTGAGATACGGTTTCTGAATGTGTCCTGCCTTCAGTCTCCGGGTGAGCTGTTCAAAATCGGCGCGGCTTGTGACATCACAAGCCGAAACAAGCTGGCTAACCGCAACCGTTAGCTCGTAGCGTTAGCGTTAGCATGCTAATGCTAACGCTAGCATGCTACCTCGTTCTCAATAGCAAAGCACTGCTACAACACACACAAGTTCACCATAATCTACAATATAACTACTTCCATGTGCGCCCTCATTTAGAAGAAGTCTCCCAGCTAATCCTGCCTTGTAACTGACCGAAGTTGGAGAAACAGCCTTTCTTTTACCGTCTATGGAGCTAGCTAGCTGACATGATCTACATCTGAGCATGTGCAATCAAAGATAGTACAGAAGAAGAAGAAGAAAAGAGGTCTCACTCTGTAGCTAAAACAGAGACCAGCTGAAAAGAGGATCTGCAGCAGTGAGAGAGAGCTGTGCAGTACAACAAAAATATGGTGTTTTTTGAAAATTAAACCATGTAAACCTATTCTGGTACAACCTTAAAATACAATTATGAACCTGAAAATGAGCATAATATGGGCGCTTTAAGAAACTCTTCTGACCCGTTTTGGTTTGGAATCTGCGGGGTCGTGTTGCAGTCTCAACCGACACTGACGCCAACGTTTCTCCTCCTGATTGGGTCTTATCGGTCACGACATCTCAAGCTCTGAGACTAGCAAAGACACTTGCGTCGGGCTTTGCGCCACGCTGCACCCCATATGTGTATTGCTGGCTCAATTCAAACAGGATCAAAATAATATTAGTCTCTCCCCGTTCACTACGGTCCCATGGGGGTTCACCGGAAGAGGTGGGACTTCTTTTTTCCGTAAATGTACTACTTTAATCTTGGAAATGTTTTGTTCTCTGAATATTATCCTTTCTTTTCCTCCTCAACCCTCCTATTTAAGAAGATCAAAAAACTATTAATTGATATGATTTACTTCTCCGTAAATGTGTAATCATCAATATATCTAAAGAACAAATTGGTCCGGCTCTACTGTACTGATGAGAGCTATTCTGACTGAACATACACAGGAACACAAGCTGTACTCTGTGAACTGCCTCTGTGCCCTTAAGCAAGGCACTGCACTGACAATGTGTGTGCATGCTGACTTGTTTACTTGGTTATGTAACCCTCACACACACACACACACACACACACACACACACACACATAAAGTGCCAGAGTTCCTCAGCATATGTTGAACGGAGCTTCCCCATCTGTCTGCCTGCCAAAAATCTGATTTAACTCTCTTAAAGGAACAGTTCACTTTAATAGATTCATATTTCTGACATTCTGTCATTAGGGCAAATGTTAGCTGGTGGAGTAACGGCGTCCTGAGCAGAGAATGAAGTCCCACTCCCTCTGTGTGTGGGTTGTAATCTGAGCTTCTCTCTTCTTTGTCTTCTTCCTGTTTGAATTGAGCCATGAATAACGCATATGATCAGGCCCACAGAAGAAATCCGTGAAATGAACACGGCCCCTTAAGTTCAGGAAAAGGTCGTGGGTGGGCTTATGGTTCTGTGACACACTACTACTCGCTACCGTAGTAGCACATTCCGTGCCACCACCACGTAACGTAATGTGCTGTTAACTAATAATGATTTCACGGAATTTTGTGCGACCAGGCTGTCGTGGGCAGAATGGGCGCCATCTTTGACAGCTAGCTACGGTGACACCACTTGCACAAACCACATAGCAAAACGTGAAAAGGATCATATATATAGGAAAATAATAAATATAGGCGTATATATATATGCCTATATTTATTATTTTCCTTTTATTTTTCATTGGCAGTTGTGTTTAGCCACTACAGAGCTCTGCGACGCCGGTTACAGAGCTCCATGATAAAAGCGACAGCTGGTAGATGTGTTCAGCCACCAATAGGTGACTGGGAGCTGGGTACAGGCACTGCCAGATACTGTGGTAGTGGAGTTTTGCGCAGAAAAAGTCAGGGCCCTATCTTGCACCCGGCGTAGCGCAAAGTCCGACGCAAGTGTCTTTGCTAGTTTAAGACCGACGCAGTTGTCAATTTCCCGTCCAGCGTCCACGTCGTTTAAATAGCAAATGCACCTGCACCCATCTGTGCGCCCATGGGCATGTTGGTCTTACAGGGAGGTGTGTTCAGGTGCATTCTGGGCATGTTGGTCTTACAGGGAGGTGTGTTCAGGTGCATTCTGGGCGTGCTGGTCTTACAGGGAGGTGTGTTCAGGTGCATTCTGGGCGTGCTGGTCTTAAAGGGAGGTGTGTTCAGGTGCATTCTGGGCGTGCTGGTCTTAAAGGGAGGTGTGTTCAGGTGCATTCTGGGCGTGCTGGTCTTACAGGGAGGTGTGTTCAGGTGCATTCTGGGCGTATTGCTATCCTGAGGCAGCAGGAAGTGATGGCACCATTGACCAACAAAAACCTGGTCTAAAGTCAATAACGCAGCATTTCATTGTTATTTTAACAGAGCATTAGTAAAATGCTCCTAGGCTCGTGCACAGCACGTGCACACTATGTTTGTTACACACACAGGGACGCACAGCAGCACACACCCATGCAGAAGATTACAAATACAAATATTATGGTGCAAATCCTCCATCATAACAGCAATGCTCCAAGGTCCAAACGCGCCTGGCTTTTAAAGGAATGGGAGATGATCTCTGATTGGTTGATTGCATGTTACGCCCAAAACACACCTATGAATTAATGAAAGTAGAGATTTGTACTTGCCAAAGAGCGTTGTGTGGAATCATCCATGTTATTTCGGACAACATGAGGGTTAAAACACTCCCGAGGAATGAACGAGCGTTTCCTGGGTGAAAGTCTTTTGTTTTCGCACTTCGTCCAAGTGGTGCTGCCGTTGCTAGCTGTCAAAGATGGCAGCCATTCTGCACATGCATGACTCACATCGTGACAAACTTGCTTAAAAGCGCTGAGTTTTATGACCCAAACGTCCACCCCAACCTCCTCCATACGCAGTCCACGGCGCTCTTATTCAGCAGCAGTAAATGTGGTTCTGACAGTAATATGTTTTATACAAACGAATCACAGTGCATTACTTATCTCAGCAATGTACGAATGGTTCATGAGAACAGCCTGAGCCGTGTGGAGACCACGTTTCTTCTTCAATATTTAGTACAGGCCCTTTAAGAGGCGCCAATCAGTTTAAATAGATTTTTCCAGCATGTCCTGATACAATGACAGAATAGGTCATTACCAGCGACCGGCTCACGTTGTGATTTCGTGTTTGTGTGTGTGTGTGTGTGTGTGTGTGTGTGTGTGTGTGTGTGTGTGTGTGTGTGTGTGTGTGTGTGTGTGTGTGTGTGTGTGTGTGTGTGTCTGTCTGTGTGTCTGTGTATCTGTGTGTGTGTGTGTGTGTGTGTGTGTGTGTGTGTGTGTGTGTGTGTGTGTGTGTGTGATTTTGTGTGTTCACAGATCACTGCAGTTCACAGTCAACGGGTTTCTCTTAACATGAGCACAAATGTTTTATAAGATATAAGGTGAAGACAAAATAAGAAAACCCTTGATGGATTATGTTCCAGCGTGATTAAAAAAACGAAAATAATGAGCTCATATAACCCGACAAACACACACACACACACTTGACCTTGCACAGGATCAGTCTTTCCTGTGGGATTGTGGGTGTTTTCTTTCCCAGTGGGGCTGCACTGAAGAACTGACGGCTAAACAGGGACAGATAGAGCAATCTGTGTGTGTGTGTGTGTATGTGTGTGTGTGTGTGTGTGTGTGTGTGTGTGTGTGTGTGTGTGTGTGTGTGTGTGTGTATGTGTGTGTGTGTCTCTCCCTGTGGTCTAGTATTCAACTTTTAAAATGAACTGACAGTGTCAGCTGAGGTCAGCAGAGAGGGTGTTTGTGTGTGTGTGTGTGTGTGTGTGTGTGTGTGTGTGTGTGTGTGTGTGTGTGTGTGTGTGTGTGTGTGTGTGTGTGTGTGTGTGTGTGTGTGTGTGTGTGTGTGTGTGTGTGTGTGTGTGTGTGTGTGTGTGTGTGTATAATATATGCATCCACACTAAACACCTTTAAAAGTAGGTTAAAAACATTTCTCTTCAAAACAGTCTAGGACTAACTTCTTAGTGTGTGTGTGTGTGTGTGTGTGTGTGTGTGTGTGTGTGTGTGTGTGTGTGTGTGTGTGTGTGTGTGTGTGCATGTTCATTGGCAAATTGAAGTGAATCAGTAATTTTACTAAAATTAAAGTAAATATTGACCCGATAATCTACTGTTGCTGATAATTGCAACAACTTTGCCTCTTCTTTAACCCGAATCCTGCATTTCTGAAGCCCAGTTTAGACCAAAGATTCGTGACTAGACGAGTTAAAACACAGTATGAGTTTGTTACATTGAAATAAAATGGATTATGGATCATTTTATTTCTGTAGTTTGTCGCTGACTTTACAAGCTGACTTCGCTAATGGCTGTTGAATATCATAATCTTCCAGAACATTGTCAACTTTGAGATGCAATCAAGGGCCCCCCAATGGGTTGGACATTGGGGGGCGGAGAACGTTTGTTTAATCATTAGGGGGGACAAATTATAACTGGGGTCTCTGGGTCTCTCGGTCTCTTGGTCTCTGGGTCTCTTGGTCTCTAGGTCTCTGGGTCTCTTGGTCTCTGGGTCCAGGGTTAGCTACAGAGTGAGACCTCTCACTGCTGTAACATCTTTGTTGGCAGTCGCACATGCTCAGTAGCTAGGTAAGGACTACATGCTCAGTAGCTAGGTAAGGACTACATGCTCAGTAGCTAGGTAAGGACTACACGCTCAGTAGCTAGGTAAGGACTACACGCTCAGTAGCTAGGTAAGGACTACGTGCTCAGTAGCTAGGTAAGGACTACATGCTCAGTAGCTAGGTAAGGACTACATGCTCAGTAGCTAGGTAAGGACCACATGCTCAGTAGCTAGGTAAGGACCACATGCTCAGTAGCTAGGTAAGGACTACATGCTCAGTAGCTAGGTAAGGACTACATGCTCAGTAGCTAGGTAAGGACTACACGCTCAGTAGCTAGGTAAGGACTACATGCTCAGTAGCTAGGTAAGGACTACACGCTCAGTAGCTAGGTAAGGACTACATGAGCTAGCTAGCTGTTTCTCCAACTTCAGTAGTACAAGGCAGGATTAGCTGGGAGACTTCTTCTAAACGAGGGAGCACTTCCACCTTTGTGTGGAATACCTGCAGAACAGGGACATGGAAGTAGTTCTTTTGGAGATTAGGGTGAACTAGTGTGTGTTGTAGCAGTGTTTTGCCATTGAGAACCAAGGGGGTCAGCTTCTCCTCAGACCGCAAACCGTTTATGGCGCCATTTTGATGCTAATAAGCCATCACCTCCCGTTAGCATCCCATTGACTGCCATTCATTTTGGCGCCACTTTGACAGAGAATACCTTTACATCTGAAGCATTTAAAGACTCTATTTGTCCGTTGTTTATTTCTAAAGAAACACGACAATGTATAAAAGGCTCCATTACCTTGTAGCTCACGTTATGGCTCCGTAGAAGACGTTTTTATAACAATAGGCTAACGATTGGGTCATAACCACGAGACTTACTGTCTCATAGTAGAGGAGTTACCGTATAGTACAGGAGAAGCTCTCAGGCAGTTTGGACTTCCATTAGCTGTTTAAGTGTAATTACTAATGTTAACTATCATTTTAGTGATCAATAATGAGCCTGTGTCTATGTTATCTCCTTACATATACCTACGCTCTCCGTCTCTGCTAGATTGGGAATGATTGAGATTTCTCTTGGCACAGCTACCAGAAGACTTCCAACTTTCAGACAGGTTGCTCACGTCACATCTACGTCTTCAAGCTCAGTTGGAGGCTGCTCAGTAACGCTCAGCCATCACCGGGAAAGAGCTTCTAATATCCTTCACTGGTCTCCGTCCAGAGACACGGGATCTGGTGGTCCATTATATATACTGTCTATGTTCAGAACGAGCTAGCATGCTAGCCCTAGCATGCTACGGTTAGCCACCTCATTTCAGCTAGTTACGTAGAAAGCCAATGTTTTTTTTTATCAACGTTTGTATGTGTGTGGAAGCACCAGAGACACAAAATAACTCCCCAAATCCCAGAAAAAGTGATTTTTTTCATAATATGGGCACCTCACACAGTTGCCTTCTTCAGACACACAGCAACGTAATCTTTTTCGTTGGAGTTGTGTTTGCGTCCGATATTCACTCTCTGAGGAAATGTTCCTGTTCATTTCAATAGAATCTTTTAAGCCAAAAGAGCAACTGCTTCTTTTTTCTTTCTTATCTTTCTTTCCTATTTTTATATATCCTTCTTCATGTTCATCTGTCTTATCTTATTCCTCTTCCCGATCCTCTTCTTCATTTTTACGTGTTTGTTCTGACTGTGCCTCTCTCTGCCGGTTAGGATCAAAGAGTGACACCAGCTCAACACGCACAGACACGCACACGCACACGCACACGCACACGCACACACACACGCACACACGCACACATGCACACACACACATGCACACACACACATGCACACACACACACACACACGCCGGTCAGTTGCTGATGCAACATAAAGTCTCTGGTGTCGTTTATTTCTTTGTGGACTTAGTCATGACAAACAGACACACACACACACACACACACACACACACACACACACACGTGGTGGTTCTGACTGTTGGTTTTTAATTCAACAGACTGTTTAGATTTAGTTTAATTATTAAACCCTGTGTCCTCCCCATCTTTTGTAGGTGTCTGGGAGTCCCATGGGAGACCTTTACACTGGCTGTGTGTGTGTGTGTGTGTGTTCTCCGTCACTATGGCAGCGAGGTGTTGATTAGGTCCTGAGGCGATAGACGGGGAAAGATGAGTGTCTTCCCTGACCTCCCCCTCCAGAGGGATATCAAACACACACACACACACACTTAATACTTCACTTGTGATTCGAGGCAGAATTGTTGAACCAACAATACATTCAGAACAGCCACAAAGAGACGCAAAATGACTCTAAACGGATGTTAAACGACTACAAAGACGAAAAGACAGTGACAAAGAGACCCAAAACGACTGTAAAGACACACAAAACGATTATCAAGAGAAAATAAATGTCTACAAAGCCATGCAAAACAAGAAAGAGATTCAAAACAGCCAAAAGGGATGCAAAACAATTATAAAGACATACAAAATGACTACAGAAACAGGCAAAATGGTCACAAAGAGACTCTAAACAATCGTAAAGAGACGCAATACAACTACAAAGACCACAAAGTCGCGCACACCGACTCATGCAAAACGACCACAAAGACACACAAAACTATAATAAAGAGCTGCAAAACAGCCACAAAGAGACGTAAAATGACCAACAACAAAAACATGCAAACGACTACAGCGAGATGCAAAACGACCGGCAACAAAAAGACACAAACAATGAGATGCAAACAAAGAGTTAACAGGTATCTGTACCCTGGAAATCCAGAGTTCTTGCGAGAGCACAGCGAGTCTCTCTGGCATTCTGTAATGCTGCTCATTAACTATGCCCTTGGAGCCGAGCTGCACCAATCACATCGGTGTATCTGATATAGGCGGGCCAGAGGCGAGCTGAACAGATGACGACAGCGCTGTGACGTCGAAGTCATTAGTAAACATTGGTCGTAGTGTTATCCAATAGCGTGCAGTGATATTTTTAAATCCGTGCTTGGTGCCGCCCCTCGAGTTGGGCCGTTTTCATTACTCATAGCCAGACCCTTAATCTTTCGGATTTGGGTCTGGATTTCCAGGCTAGCAAAGAGACGCAGTCGACCAACGACTACAAAGAGTTTACAGGTTCAGAACATTTCATCGCCGTCATCTACCTCACTACTAAAAGTTGTTTTGATTCTGATTGACAACGACACTAATGCCGACCTCACACCAAATGACTTTTAGAGCGACGCCACTGTCTCAGACTATTTTCTAATATCAGAATGAAACCCTGAGAGTCCTGCTAGAGACGGGGGGAGGGGGGGTGTAAGATCGTCAATCAAACGTTTTGGATTATTTTATTATATTATCCTAATTATATTATATTATTAAGTTTTAAAGTGCCCATATTATGAAAGAATCACTTTTTCTGGGATTTGGGGAGTTATTTTGTGTCTCTGGTGCTTCCACACGCATACAAACGTTGAAAGAAAACCCTCCATGCTGTTCTGAGTGAGATACGGTTTCTGAATGTGTCCGGCCTTCAGTCTCCGGGTGAGCTGGTCAAAATCTGCACGGCTTTCTACGTCACTAGCCGAAATGAGGTGGCTAACCGTAGCATGCTAGCTCGTTCTCAATGGCAAAACACTGCTACAACACACACTAGTTCACCATAATCTCCAAAAGAACTACTTCCATGTCCCTGTTCTGCAGGTATTCCACACAAAGGTGGAAGTGCTCCCTCGTTTAGAAGAAGTCTCCCGGCTAATCCTGCCTTGTACTACTGAAGTTGGAGAAACAGCTAGCTAGCTCATGTAGTCCTTACCTAGCTACTGAGCATGTGGTCCTTACCTAGCTACTGAGCGTGTAGTCCTTACCTAGCTACTGAGCATGTAGTCCTCACCTAGCTACTGAGCATGTGGTCCTCACCTAGCTACTGAGCGTGTAGTCCTCACCTAGCTACTGAGCGTGTAGTCCTTACCTAGCTACTGAGCATGTAGTCCTTACCTAGCTACTGAGCGTGTAGTCCTTACCTAGCTACTGAGCGTGTGGTCCTCACCTATCTACTGAGCGTGTGGTCCTCACCTAGCTACTGAGCATGTAGTCCTTACCTAGCTACTGAGCATGTAGTCCTTACCTAGCTACTGAGCGTGTGGTCCTTACCTAGCTACTAAGCGTGTAGTCCTTACCTATCTACTGAGCGTGTGGTCCTCACCTATCTACTGAGCGTGTAGTCCTTACCTAGCTACTGAGCATGTAGTCCTTACCTAGCTACTGAGCATGTGCGACTGCCAACAAAGATGTTCCAGCAGTGAGAGGTCTCACTCTGTAGCTAAAACAGAGACCTGAACACAGGGTGAAAAGAGGAGCTGCAGCAATGTGCAGTACAACTAAAATATGGTGTTTATGGAGACGTATTACGTCTCATCTCTTCGGTGTGTTCTGAGGCACTTTTTGGACCAACTCGGGGAGACTGATCAGTCCAACTGGCTTTTCTGCCGACGGTCGGCCGTCTGGTTGGTGTGTTTGGGTCTTCAGAGACGAGCTGAAGTTTGAATGTTCAAGAAGACATTTGATTTTTTTTCCCTCTAGTTTTATTTCTGATTTTATTTATAGAAGAATGTATTTGTGATATATTTGTTCTCTGTACTGTAACACATACTGTAAACCATAGTATCAGTAAAGTGTCTTCCACAACAACAGACGGCCACACCAAAAATAAAACCAGTTAAAGCTGACGAGGCGTCCGTCTGCAGGCCGAGCACAGACAGACACACGGCCTACTTCTCCCAAAAAAAAAGACATAAAAAACCTTAAAGGACAGAAGAAGACAAAAAATAAAGACAGGAAGGAGGAATGAAAGGGAGAAAGAGTTGAATGTCAAGCCCACACTAATTGTTTCTATTTTAGTGAGCGGGGCTGCTTTCAGACTGATTTAAGGAGAGTCGGTATAAAAGTGACCTAAAAACAAAGCAGAGAGCCGGCTGACACTCACTGATAACACACAGACACACACACACACACACACACACACAGACACACACACACACACACACACACACACACACACACACACACACACACACACACACACACACACACACACACACACACACACACACACACACGCACACACACACACACACACGCACACACACACACACGCACGCACGCACGCACACACACGCACACACACACACGCACGCACACGCACGCACTATTCTCTTTCTACCGTAAACCCAAAATATTGATTGTCTTCTGCATTAATCATCCTCATTTCAATCATCATCATTATTTCTCGATCATCAGAAAAACATCCGAAACAATTAATAAACTCATCGATAAGGAAAGAAAACTTAAAGAAGCAAAGGTGGTTCTAAGGGGGGGACAAAGGGGGACCAGTGCCCCCGTAATATTAAACCTGGACCCCCCCTCTGGACCCCCTAAATCAGGAGTGTCAAACTAAACTTCACTAAGGGTCACACTGGAAAATGAGAATCACATCCAGGGCCAGACATCTCGTTTCTCTCGTTTTTTACATGGTGGCCAGCACGAAATGGGAACTATCTATTCAGAGGTTGGGTTTCGGAGAAACACAACGGGGAAAGGACGCCTCACGCGCCGGGAGGCGGCCGCTGGGGCCATGCGACAATAACGGGACGGCAGGAGGCGGCCGCTGGGGCCATGCGACAATAACGGGACGGCGGGAGGCGGCCGCTGGGGACGCCATGCGACAATAACGGGACGGCGGGAGGCGGCCGCTGGGGACGCGCGACAATAAAGGGACAGCGGGAGGCGGCCGCTGGGGAAGCGCGACAATAACGGGACAGTGGGAGGCGGCCGCTGGGGCCGCGCGACAATAACGGGACGGCGGGAGGCGGCCGCTGGGGACGCGCGACAATAAAGGGACGGTGGGAGGCGGCCGCTGGGGACGCGCGACAATAACGGGACGGCGGGAGGCGGCCGCTGGGGACGCGCGACAATAACGGGACGGCGGGAGGCGGCCGCTGGGGAAGTGTGACAATAACGGGACGGCGGGAGGCGGCCGCTGGGGAAGTGTGACAATAACGGGATGGCGGGAGGCGGCCGCTGTGGACGCGCGACAATAACGGGACGGCGGGAGGCGGCCGCTGGGGAAGTGTGACAATAACGGGACGGCGGGAGGCGGCCGCTGGGGAAGTGTGACAATAACGGGACGGCGGGAGGCGGCCGCTGGGGAGCGCGACAATAACGGGATGGCGGGAGGCGGCCGCTGGGGAAGTGTGACAATAGCGGGACGGCGAGGCGGCCGCTGGGAAGTGTGACAATAACGGGAGCGGCGGGAGGCGGCCGCTGGGAAGTGTGACAATAACGGGACGGCGGGAGGCGGCCGCTGGGGAAGTGTGACAATAACGGGACGGCGGGAGGCGGCCGCTGGGGAAGTGTGACAATAACGGGACGGTTGTGATTAGGAAGACTACGGGGAAACAAAACGCCACACGCGGGGACGCGAACCCTGGTCTTCTGGGTGAAAGTCATGTGTTGTTTGACCCATCCACCACCCCGACCCGATTTTTGGCTTTTCATACTACTCCCTACCGTTTTCGTGCTGTGATCACGAAATATGCTTCCCATTGAAATACATTACTTTACATTTTCGTGCTGGCAACCACGGAAAAAAACAAGAAAAACGTCCCCGTGAACACGTATCAATAGATTAAATAACGTGACCATTTCACGAACTGCCGTGAGACATGCTTTTAATTTGAATAGTGAAATATCTTTGAGTCTTCTCACTTACAGTTTGGTCGAGTCAGCAAAAAAAACAACCGTAGCCATCATAGAAAGAAGGTCAAATAAAGCAACAAAAACAACTTGGGGAAAAGCGCCAAAAATGTTGGCAACAGCGCCAAAACTGAAGCGACAAATATGAATCATATTTGTCGCTTCAGTTTTGGCGTGCCAATCTGTGCCCTGAAGGTTGGTGTGTCCACTGGCAGCGACGCAAGACGTCAGCTCAGACTGCTGAACACACCTGACTACAGGAGACACCAGCTCAGACTGCTGAACACACCTGACTACAGGAGACATCAGCTCAGACTGCTGAACACACCTGACTACAGGAGACACCAGCTCAGACTGCTGGACACACCTGACTACAGGAGACATCAGCTCAGACTGCTGGACACACCTGACTACAGGAGACATCAGCTCAGACTGCTGAACACACCTGACTACAGGAGACACCAGCTCAGACTGCTGAACACACCTGACTACAGGAGACACCAGCTCAGACTGCTGAACACACCTGACTACAGGAGACATCAGCTCAGACTGCTGGACACACCTGACTACAGGAGACACCAGCTCAGACTGCTGAACACACCTGACTACAGGAGACATCAGCTCAGACTGCTGAACACACCTGACTACAGGAGACATCAGCTCAGACTGCTGGACACACCTGACTACAGGAGACATCAGCTCAGACCTGCGGAGTACGTATAGTCGGTGCGGCTCGAGTACAGATCACGTTCTCAGCACAAACGAAACGCTCCAGAGTTGGATTGAAAGCGTACCGAGACCACCTCTTCAAGCAGGTCTCGGTACGCTTGTTTGGTCCGCTTTTGGTGTGCACCAGAGTTCGATTGCAGCGTTCTCACCCGCCCAAACGAACCGCACCAGTGGGGAAAACAAACTCTAGTTCGATTCAACCGAACTAAAGGCTGTCAGTGTGAAAACGCCCTAAGTCGCATGATTATGACACAATCGTTAGCCTATTTTTACAAAAACGTCTGCTACGGAGCCATAACGTGAGCTACAAGGTAATGGAGCCTTTTATACATTGTCGTGTTTCTTTAGAAATAAACAACGGACAAATAGAGTCTTTAAATGCTTCAGATGTAAAGGTATTCTCTGTCAAAGTGACGTCAGAATGAATGGGAGTCAATGGGACGCTAACGGGAGGTGATGGCTTGGTATCCTAGATTCTCCCCATAGGAGGTACGCTTTCCAGACGCTCGCTTACCCTCTTGCCCCCCAGGAGAGTAAAGAGGTTATAACGGAAGAAAGGGAGACACCTCTTGTTCTCCCTTCTTTCCTCACCTTTGAGACAAGGGAGCGAAGAAGAGGAAGAAGTGTTGAAAAGAAAGGATAACAAAGAGTAAAGGAGAGGAGAGGAGGGGGAACACCAGGTAGGTTGGTCTGTGTGTGGAGTTCTACTGCCTCCTGCAGGAGGACGGCGGTACTGCGAGGGTACTGCTGCCGAGTTGGAAGAAGCAATCGGATGCTTGGATAGAAAAATTCAAACACTGTAACTGATTTGGATTTTTACGGGGTCTTATTGTCATGATAACTGTTTCATTTGTTTTCTCTATCTTTAAGCTTTGAGCTCTGTTGAGGCTTATTGGAAAATGATCTACATACCAGACTTGGTTTTGTTTTTATTCAATTTAAGAAACTATTCACACGTGAATGAGATTTCCCAAAGCATCTCTCAGCTGACAGAATATATGAGTGTGTGTGTGTGTGTGTGTGTGTGTGTGTGTGTGTGTGTGTGTGTATGTGTGTGTGTGTGTGTGTGTGTGTGTGTGTGTGTGTGTGTGTGTGTGTGTGTGTGTGTGTGTGTGTGTGTGTGTGTGTGTGTGTACGTGTGTGTGTGTGTGTGTGTTAATTAAGTTTGTTTGCTTGTGTGTGAAGACGTCATGTAGCCTATATATATATATATATATATATATATATATATATATATATATATATATATATATATATATAAAGTTCACATAGAGACATGTACAAGTCTATCCAGTGTGTGTGTGTGTGTGTGTGTGTGTGTGTGTGTGTGTGTGTGTGTGTGTGTGTGTGTTGAGAAGTTAATGCATGGATCATGGCTGATATCTGATCTTCAAATTTATTATATATGTTATAAACTACATATGTTTTGTGTGCAGTAATCTGAATGTGTAAAGTAACTAAAGCTGTAACAGATGAATGTAGTGGAGTAAAAAGTACAATATTTCTCTCTGAGATGTAGCGGAGTAGAAGTAGAAAGTGGCATGAAAAGAAAAGACTCAAGTAAAGTACAAGTACCTCAACATTTGTACTGAAGTACAGCACTGGAGTAGATGTAGTTATATTCCACCACTGTATAACTCCTGTAACATATGTTGTTACATACATAGATACACATGATCAATGCAAACTTACATACAATATACTAATAATATGGCACTTCATGTTAAGATACTGTAGGGGGAGCTGCTCACTTATGTATCAGCTCATTATTTGTAATAAAACCTGAAGATGATGATGAGGCATAATGATGATGAATGATAATGACTTCATCCTTATGATGCCAATGAAAGGGGGAAGAGATTGAAAAATAAGTAAAGTTATATTTACATATTTCGATGGGAGTATTCTACTGTATTTTGTCATTTAAATGCCATTAAAACATAAGCTTTAATGCATTAACTCTACCATTAAAGTATATTAAACTTGTAGTCATTATTTATCCTTATGTCACGTCTGCTCTCCGCCCCAGATGTTTAAAACTCCTCTTCTCCTGCTGCCACGTTTTTGCTCCTTTCCAAAGAGAGGGACGGCGCTGGGAAGCTGTACCGCAAACCGATTGGTCCAAAATCATGAGATCCCGCCTTTGGTCCCGCCCATGAGTTGATTCTCTGGCTCTGATTGGTTGGGTATAAAGCCAATCACGGTTACTATGGACTTTGGCTTTGCTGGTATCCAAGTGTGGACGTGATTTCTTGGACAACTCGTAGCTTCATCAGTGAGAGCGGAGAACATAAAGCGACGAGGAGCGCGTACTTCGTTCATGTTTTTTGTCATAATTACAGTTAAGTCAGCTTGTTAGTTCGTAGCTGCATTACTGACGAATTGCATCGGAGAATTTGCCAAGCAATGGCCCAGAGAAAGACTCCCAAAACCCACTCCAAAAAAGGTCAGTACCCTTTCTTTGCTAGATTATCTGACGCGCCTGAATGCCCTCTGTACATATTTCCATTTCATTTTCCTGCAATTTAAAAGTTGATGTCCATATCGGTAAGGATATCCATCTGGCAGAACAAAACCAAAGACGTTTTCGGAATTATTTAGATACATTCTTTAATTCGGCTAACATACCGACACAACATGCAACATAAACTACAGCTTTCACAGTTGATCTCCCGTGGTTCCCACAGTCTCCGAAAGTGAGTCCTACTGGGCGTTTAGACGCAGTCTTAACCCGCAGTAAAACCAAGGATTGTATTTAAGTAAAGACAGTTTGTGTATTTTAAGCATGCCGAATTCATCAGTGGTGGTCATACGTTTATATACACGTCCTAACTCGTGTATTCTTAAGTATTTGCGTTGCCACCAAACAAGAGTATAATAAACGGACATAATGCTGAATAGAGTCTGGTTTGACGTTCACGCGATATAAGAAAACTGGGCTAGTTTAGCCGTCTTTTGCTAGCTGTCAAAATAGCCAGAATATAGATGACTTAAGCTATCCGACTTAACTGAATGGCTAAGTTTAAACCAAGGGATGCTCTGTGGGACTGTTTACTTGCTTGTCCAGCGATAGCATGGAGGTGGCCCTGTAAATGACGCTAAGCTAACCTAGCTACCAGAGATGATTGTCAGCAAGCAATTAGCTAACAAGCTATTAACTTTTTATGAGACAGCAGTTAGTTGTTGATGTTCTCGTGTCATTTGACTGTTTTTAGCCAACAAACTCTGATAAACTCCCTTCATACACATTTATAAACCTGACACAAACATTTTAGGTTATTCCATAATCATAACATAGTTAAATCTTGACCATTAATTGGTACACACATATTATTATAAGTAGGCTAGGCCTACTGCAGATGTGTTGTTATATTCGATTAATTGGTTTGAGTCATTGTTTATGAAAAAAGGTAAAAACTTTAAATGGAAATAATCGTTAGTTGTGGCCATAGTTTTAGATTTTTGCCAACACATTGCTGTATGTTTGCCCACACACACACACACACACACACACACACACACACACACACACACATATATGCACACACACACACACACACACATGCAGACATGCACATGCACACACACGCAGACATGCACACACGCACACACACACACGCAGACACACACATGCAGACACGCACACACACACACACACACACAGACACGCACGCACGCACGCACACACAGACACAGACAGACATGCAGACACACACACACACACGCAGATGCACACACACGTACACACACACAGACAGACAGACACACACACACACGCGCAGACACACACACACACGCACACGCAGACACACGCGCATATGCACACGCACACACAGACAGACAGACAGACAGACACACAGACACACATGCACGCGTACACGCAGAGACACACAGAAAATAGAGAGCTAGGTGACCGTGAGGAGATGCGGTGCGTTCTGAGGCACTTTTTTGACCTCGGGGCGCCGACAGATCAGTCCGACTGCCTTTCGTCGGGTTGGTGTGTCAGAGCCTTAAGAGATGAGGGCAAGTATAGATCGGGGCTCACAATAGGCCTGCACGATTAATCGTTATAAATATAATACATCTGTTCGCGATTTAATGACTTAGATTTAAACAAAATAAATAAAATAGTTGAACAGCTGAAGACATGTAAGGCGAGCAGTTAACGAGTGTGCTAAGAAACCATTCTGTTTTTGATACTTTTACTTAAATTGCCAATTGACAAACTCCATTTCTCTAGAGACTGTAGCTGCAGCATGTTGATTGACATGTTTTAATTACCGTATTTTCCGGACTATAAGTCGTAATTTTTCCCATACTTTGGCTGGTCCTGCGACTTATATATCAAAATATATATAATGTAACATGTTTTAAATGTTATTTCATGCTGAAAACATTACCGTCTACAGCCGCGAGAGGCGCTCTAGGCTTGTGACGACTATATGCTGCTCCTAAAGACAACTGAGAAAGAAAAGAAGCTGCAGGAGACTGCAGGTAGTAAAACACGCAGCAGAAAACGGTCATCGAGCAGCAGAAGGAGAGTTTGGAGTGAGAGAGAAACTTGTGAGGGACTGGAGAAAAGGTTAGTCTTACTGCAATGAAGAAAACAAAGAAAGCTAGTCGCGCTGAAATCCAGATGGCCAGAGCTGGAGGAAGGAGTCCACAGATGGGTGCTTGAACAACGTGCTGCTGGGAGAGGCTCGTCAACAGAGCTGTTACGTTACGTTAACGTAGAGACACCTACCGTATTCAGCCCCTTGTTCTGGGGGCTGTTGGGTAGTTTAATAACTGTTAATGTGTTACGTTAACATAGAGGACACCTACCGTATTCAGCCCCTTGTTCTGGGGGCTGTTGGGTAGTTTAATAACTTGCCTTTCCAGATTAAATGTCTGTTCTTGGTCTTGGATTTTGTGAAATAAATTTCTAAATAAATGCGACTTATAGTCCAGTACGACTTATATATGTTTTTTTCCTCTTCATGACGCATTTTTTGACTGATGCGACTTATAGTCCGGAGCGACTTATAGTCCGAAAAATACGGTATGTAAAGACATGTTCAAGGAGTTCAGATAGAGGCTGTATCGGGGCCATATTTAGTTCAGTGTGTTATATGTCACTATTTTCGGTAGCCTATTGTACTTAAATGGCCAGTATGTATTTATTCATTGAAGCCTCTATGGTTACAGGCTTGTGGTGATGTACTATAGGTGCCAAAAAATATCGTGGCAGAGAATCGTGATATCAATTCTAAGCTAAAACATCGTGATTCATATTTTTCCCCGAATCGTGCAGGCCTAGCTCACGAGGTCAGACAGTCTAGACTAGATATGTGGACCGGCTCTGGCTTTTCGTCTGTTTCCAGGGAAACTTATGTCTCTGCGTGCTTTGTGGTCCCACAGATCTGTGTATAGAAACTCCAGAGCTTGACTGATTAAACAAATGTATTTGACTTTATCTTATCGTCTTATTTGGCTCTTGCTTAGGATCAATGTAATTCCAATTTAACGACTGCGCGGGGATATGTAGGTCTTTTATTTGCAGACACATTGTCCCAAAATGGGGGACACAGAGGAGGTAAACCCCCAACAATTCACATCAGCCGTTTAACTGACATGACACTGACGCTGTGAGACAGAAATGCAAACCACCTGTGCTCTGACCTACCTTCAGTGTGTGTGGGAATGTAAATGGCAACAGCAGGCGTGTGTGCTGCAGACAGGTTGTTGTTATTCAGCATGCAGAAGAAGGCACAAATCAGAGAGAGCTTCGTCCTATTTATGAAGCCTGTAGTTCCCCTTCAAGCTGCTTCAAGTTTTTTGTAAAGAAAATACTGTGTGCTTTGTTGAGCTTAGGGCTGCTCGATTGTGGAAACGGAGATCCACATTAAGGTTTCTATACATGCCAGAAGTCAATTTGTACTGGACCCTTTATATATATATTGTTCGTCAGCGGCTGTCAAGTTAATTATTATATGTTAATTGTCTCTCGTAGCCAGACCCTCCTCCACAGCGCTGCGGAGGAAGGTCTGGCTAGTCCACACAGCACTCCTGGATGGGAGAAAAACGTGCTCTGGTTTATTGGCATTTCTTTAAACCAATCACAATCGTCTTGGGTGGTGCTAAGAGCCAGACAGAGCAACAGTAGCCTCGTGAGACCGTCGTGATCTGGCGAGCTCCAGTTTTCCACTCACAGATCAGTCTGCCATCTTGAGACCGAGAACATCTGGAGCCGTTCGCCAAACGACCGACCAATCAGCGTTGGTTTAGGTGTGACGCAACGGGAAGCGACTGTTCAGTCAAAACAACGTGGCGGCTTCCACGGATGAGATAAGCGTAGCTATCGCGCTAGTTTTATCTGAATTAGAAAGTATTCCTTCATTGAAAGAAGAGTAAAAAAACGGCACTGGAGGCTTTTCTCAGAGGAAAAGATGTTGTTGCTCTTCTCCCGACTGGTTTCAGCAAGAGTTAGATATATCGTTGATCTGATTGGTTGATTTGGCCGTCCATCACCAACATAGGTGGTGATAGACGGATGGTTTATCCAATCAGCTAACCAGTATCTGACCCATCTGTCCATCACCAACATAGGTGGTGATAGACGGATGGTTTATCCAATCAGCTAACCAGGATTTTCTTCCCTTCCCAAAAGTTCTCCAACGGAAAGATCCCAGATGGATATGCCGAGCAAATGTAAAGAAATCCATCTGGAGTCAGGTTAGAGCAACAGTGTCTCTGCAAAATAGCCTCTGGAAGGAACTTGTTTTGGTGGAACATGTGGACGTTCAAAAGTAGTTTTAGTCAACAGAAAGCTCAGATTGGACAGATAGTCTAGCTAGCTGTCTGGATTTACCCTGCAGAGATCTGAGGAGCAGTTAACCATAGTCCTCACAAATCCACCGGAGGTTAGAACGCCAACACAGAGACAGAGGAAGGGGACGGGGACGCACATCCGGCCGAATTTCCGGCGGCACGTGTACAAGGTAAGGCAAGGTATCCGAAGGAGGGGTTGTCGACAGCCCTCTCAGATGCCATGCAGGGGAGAGGCTGCCTGCTTTCATCACGGCACTCCAGCATCTGTTTTCTGAAAAAGAAGATGTTCCTTTTGAAATCTTCCGTTGACTCGAAATTGCTGCAACCCTGGCAACACATTGTAGAGCAACAGGGACCGATAACGTGATACCATGATGATCGAACGGGCAAGTGGGTTATTTAGTTAACTGACGTGGCGTTTTACTTGGCCCGGCCAACAGGCAGCCGTAAGTGTTGAACCCTAGGAACAAATCACAATGAATAGCACTATTTAACATTTACTTTTGGAAAGATGTTGCATTTATTGATAGAAAAAAGACCAGGGATGCACCGAATCCAGGATTCGGCTTCAGATTCGGCTGAATATTGGGCTTCGGTTTCTGCTGAACCGAACCCTACGCTTGCACTCCGCGCGCTACGCTGGTCGACGTGATGACGGCGCCGTTGATTACGGGAAGGTGTTTACGTAGGTGGAGCTTCAATGCAGCAGGCTGAGAGGAAGTGGAAATGGAACTAGTGAGCAGAAAAAGTGTTGTTTGGTAGTACTTTCAGTCAAAAGAAGCCCATTCAAGTCCCGTCATGTTCAATCTGCAATGCTGATTAGTCTGGTGGTGGCGAGGACCCTAAACAATACACAACATCACCGCTGTTACAACATCTGGTATGAAACATCTGGAAGAATACGAGCTGAGCTGAAAATCTGGAAAACACTTTACACTGAAATTTCCCTTCACACTTTTCCCGTTGAACATTTTTTTAAAGAAATAATATGAAATATATATTCAAATGTTGGTCATTTAGGAGACATACACAAGACAGAATCAGAGTCTTGATTACGTTGTTTTTGTGATCTCTAGGAGCCAAAATCAAAAGCCCTCGTTCAGACTGGCTTCATCTTCATTGCAAAATATAATTTTCCAGCTGCCCTCTTTTGTTCCTCTCCATCAGATTTGCTAGTTAGTCACAACGCATGGAAATAACGCTTAAAGCAGGAATACTGTGCAACAAATAAGCTCTACTCTGCCCGCTGTGTGTGTGTGTGTGTGTGTGTGTGTGTGTGTGTGTGTCAGTCTGTATATATTGTGTGTGTGTCTGTATATATTGTGTGTGTGTCTGTATATATTGTGTGTGTGTCTGTATATATTGTGTGTGTGTGTGTGTCAGTCTGTATATATTGTGTGTGTGTCAGTCTGTATATGTTGTGTGTGTGTGTGTTAGTCTGTATATATTGTGTGTGTGTGTGTGTGTCAGTCTGTATATATTGTGTGTGTGTGTGTCAGTCTGTATATATTGTATGTGTGTGTCTGTATATATTGTATGTGTCTGTATATATTGTGTGTGTGTGTGTGTGTGTGTGTGTGTGTGTCAGTCTGTATATATTGTGTGTGTGTCTGTATATATTGTGTGTGTCTGTATATATTGTGTGTGTGTGTCTGTATATATTGTGTGTGTGTGTGTGTCAGTCTGTATATATTGTGTGTGTGTGTGTGTCAGTCTGTATATATTGTGTGTGTGTGTGTGTGTGTGTGTCAGTCAGTCTGTATATATTGTGTGTGTGTGTGTGTGTGTGTGTGTGTGTGTGTGTCAGTCTTTATATATTGTATGTGTGTGTGTGTTAGTCTGTATATATTGTATGTGTGTGTGTGTTAGTCTGTATATATTGTGTGTGTATGAGAGAGAACAAAAAAAGTGTCAAGGTTATTTGGTGGGCTATTCTGTCCTCTCTGGCATTTCACACACACACACACACACACACACACACACACACACACACACACACACACACACAGTGTCCCAGGCTCTAATAATAGTGTGGATCAGGTTCTGTAACGGTGGACTGTAGTGCTGAGAGGAAGAGGAGGAGCTCTCTCTTTCTCCTGCTTCGCTCGGACACCTTCTGTCCTCCTCCTCGTTCGCTGCTTTCCTCATCAGGCGATCACACTTTGGAATATTTATTCTCTGGGATTGTTTTCATCTCTTTGCACCACCTCATTGATTCATTACTTGTACTTTATAAACTTTTTGTGAAGTACTTTGTCACGTCTTTTGGAAAGTTTTAAATACTTTTTTGGGTGCTTTTAATTTTTTCAATCTGGTTTCATCTGGTACTTAAACATCGTGTGTTCGTCACTTCATATTCTGAAATAAATAGTCTAAATTCATTTTTATGGCGGTTTAGTGTGCAGTGTGTATCTGCCGTCTGACCTGGTTCAGGCCCGGCTCGGCCCTGTTTTTTGGGGTTTCGGCTGAGATCGAAGACGGTCCATGCAGCGCTACCGCCAATATGGCTCCTCCTCCCCCTCTTCCCCCTCCTCTGCTCCCGTAGAGGAGATCCACGCCGAGGAGGAGGAGCAGGAGGAGGAGGAGGAGGAGGAGGTGTTCACTGAAGAGGAGGTGTATGAGGAGGAGGCGGAGCCGCTGATACAGGAGGAGGCGGAGCCTGCGGTGCAGGAGACAGGTAGGATCGGTGTAGGGTCCGTGTGCCGGGCGCATGGTTCAAAAGGGTTGTACTTAGTGTCTTCATTAATCAGAGGTGTGTTTTGGGCGTGTTATTTGTGGTATTTGAAAGAACATATGGCCAGAAAACTGCACTTTTAAAATGTAACTGTCATTCTTTTTTTAGCGGTGTTTTTTGTGTGTTCAATTAAATGTTTAATTTGTTCCATAACATTGTTGGAAAGTATTTCCTTTTTATTCGTTTTAAATCCAACAAGCAGTTTGTTGTGTTTTAGCAGAGTACTGAAAGCAAAAGAAACTGAGAACCCTTTAATATCTGTTTATTTATCGCACGGAATATCATTATCGCATACTTTTCTCATATCGTGCAGCCCTATTCGATACCCAATTTCAGTACCTTAAAGGTCCTGGAAGTGGAACGTCGTGGATATAGTCTACGGCAATTATAATCCAGTTATATTAAAATGCAGGATACGTAACTCGCCTCTCTTTCTTCTTTTGTTAAAGGTCCACTGTGTAGGAATGTCTCCCATCTAGCGGTGAAATTGTAGTTTGCATTTAAACAAACAGTGCTCTCTAGCGCCTCGCTTTTTCTAATGCGTGTTGCATCTACGGTAGCCGTTATGTACCAAGAAGCTACGACAACATGTCCTCCAATTTCTGCTTTTTTGGTGACAAGGATTCCTTCTCCTGTGGCTCGGCATAAGTACGATCCTCCGTTATGAACTGAAGTGTAGTTGCAGGCTTTCAAATGTTGCCGGGGCGGTGACCAGCGCCTCTCACTGATCTCCTTCTCCGTCTCAGCTGGTTTCAGTCACGTGACGCTGGCTCTGAACCAAAACGCGTTGTGGATTAGCTAGACAGGTAGGCTAGTGCTCTATGTCCAAGGGGGTAAGCTTCTCCTCGGACCGCGAACCTCCTATGGCGCCATTTTGATGCTAATAAGTCATCACCTCCCGTTAGCGTCCCATTGACTCCCATTCATTTTGGCGCCACTTTGACAGAGAATACCTTTACATCTGAAGCGTTTAAAGACTCTATTTGTCCGTTGTTTATTTCTAAAGAAACACGACAATGTATAAAAGCCTCCATTACCTTGTACCTCACGTTATGGCTCCGTAGCAGACGTTTTTATAACAATAGGCTAACGATTGGGTCATAACCACGAGACTTCCTGTCTCATAGTAGAGGAGTTACCGTATAGTACAGGAGAAGCTCTCAGGCAGTTTGGACTTCCATCAGCTGTTTAAGTGTAATGACTAATGTTAACTATCATTTTAGTGATCAATAATGAGCCTGTGTCTATGTTATCTCCTTACATATACCTACGCTCTCCGTCTCTGCTAGATTGGGAATGATTGAGATTTCTCTTGGCACAGCTACCAGAAGACTTCCAACTTTCAGACAGGTTGCTCACGTCACATCTACGTCTTCAAGCTCAGTTGGAGGCTGCTCAGTAACGCTCAGCCATCACCGGGAAAGAGCTTCTAATGTCCTTCACTGGTCTCCGTCCAGAGACACGGGATCTGTTGGTCCATTATATATATGTCAATGTTTATGTCCCTCTCAGCGATTATAGTTTTTCAAGATGGCGGAACGACATGAAAGCCTCCTTGGACTTGCTCTTGATTCTTCGCTTATGAGGGCAAGTCAGATAATTGTCAGAGGTCATTTTACACCAATGAGGACATATTTATGAATGAATTGATTTTAGCTAATAAAATACTTAAAACACTACACGGTGTACCTTTTTTAAGGAGTAAATCTCATCAGAGTCACTGAGCCAATCAGCACGCAGCATGCTTCTACCGAGATCTAATAATGTTTGTGATTGGCTGTCGTAGAGACACGCAGGAAAAAGTCAACGTTACGCAGAGGAGCCTCACGTAGTCGGAGCTGAAACATAAATAAAAAGATTTGTGCCGTAATGTTTACTGTTGTAATTTCTTTTTGCTTTATAAAACTGGTATGAAATAAAGAAGGTCGTTTAGGAACCGGTATCGTTGTCACGGTATCGGTATCGGGACAGATATTGAAAAAATTTTAACGCTACCCCGCCCTCTTATCTGGCCTGGTTTGGCTCGCTTAGGAGGCGTTAATGAGGAAGAGGTCGCACAGACGAAGGAGGAAGTGCAGCCTGACGTCCAGGAGACGGGTTGGAAAGGTTTGTGAGCTTGGTTTGGCATGGATTGGTTTGGTTTGGCATGGTTAGTGGGTGTGCTTATGAGGAGTGAAGCTCCTTCATACATTGCTGGATATGTCTGTAGGACTTTTGTTTGTTTTGTAGCTCAACATAGTTTGCTTTGCTATGCAAACTCAATACATCCTGTAGCTTATTTTCAAAATAAAAGCCTTTTTATATGTTATATAGTAGCGAAGAAGCCACAGGAAGTCTTGAGTGAAATTTGATCCAGGGAAAATCCTGATTAGGCACGGCATGGTTTCTATTTGGCCTGGTTTTGCATCGGTAGACAGTGTTTAAAGGCATTTTAGGCCTTCATTTTCACAGGACAGATGAAGACATGAAAGTGGAGAGAGAGGGGGAATGACATGCAGCAAAGGGCCGCAGGTCGGAGCTGAACCTGCGGCCGCTGCGTCAAGGAGTAAACCTCTGTATATGTGCGCCCGCTCTACCAATTGAGCGAACCGGCCACGTCAGACAGTGTTAATGGGAAGATTTGGGATGTTTATCGGTGTAAAAAGGCTGCAACTTTTCATTGTCAATATGTGGATTATTTTCTGGATGAATGGATTAGTTGTTGATCTCTAAAATGTCAGAAAATGTGGATCCGTGTTCCCTAAAGTCCAAGATGACGTGCTCAAATGTCTTGGTTTGTCCACGACTCAAAGATGTTCAGTTTCCTGTCACAGAGGAGAGAAGAAACAGCAACACTTCACATTTAACAAGCTGACATCAGACAGTTTAACAGTTGACAACTAATCAATTATGGATTAATCTCTGCAGCTCTAGTAATGTACTCTGGTGTTGTTTGGCGTTACATTGGTCCAACAGCTAAACTTTGTGTTATAAAGTCTAGAAGTGCGACGAGCTGCTGGTACGAGAAGTATTTTCTTCCACTCTGAATTCCCATTTCAAAGTTTTCTTTTAGTGAGTTTTAACCCTGAACTACTATCCTAGAAATCTAGACCACCCTAGCAGCAGCAGATGTAATCTGCAGCCAGGGTCGTCTAGCAACTCTCCGTTGGTTTGCGAGCTGGAAAAACCAAACTCTGGTCAGGCCAATCACATCGTGTATAGAGTCGGTGGGCGGGGCTTATGGCTGCTGCTGCTGGTGAACAGCGTCTCTGGAAGACTTGGAGTTCAGCTTTTCTTTGAGAAAAGAACAAAGAACGGCCCTGAAGTCATTCTTAAAAACGGAAGATGAGTTTGGAGTTTAAAGTGTAATCTATCAACTAGCGTTGCTCTGATTGGTTGGAGAGCTGTCCTATTGCGTGCAGAGGGAATTTGAGAGATATGTATGTATGTATGTATGTATGTATGTGTGTGTATATGTATTTGTTTTTGTTATTTAGGGTCCAAATTTTGACATTTTTGTCACTTTTTTCAACGTTCTTTTGTCTGTTTTTCTTCAAATGCTATCAAATTAAACCCTCAAATTCAATGAAAGTAGTGAACTGATTTATTTTTTTTACCTGTGAAGAGCGTTGTATGGAACTACCCAGGTTATTTTTTTATTATTTTCTTTTGAAAAGTTGGTTGAAAAAACCCCAAAATTTCTGACATAGAAACTTGAAGAAAATGGGTCTAAATGCCCCTCTTTTTGGGCATTTCTGCCTTTTATTAGAGGAAAGCTGGGACATGAAAGGGGAGAGAGAGGGGGGGGGGGAAGACATGCAGGAAAAACCATCACATGTTGGATTCAAACCCTTGACCTTCTGCGTCGAGGTTTAAACCTCTGCACGTGTGCGCCCGCTCTACCAACTGTGCTAACCGGCCACACAAAGCGGGTCAGATTTGACCCGAGGACAACAGGAGGGTAAAATAAAACCTTTCAGCACACGCATGTCGCGGATGTCTTTGCGTTGCATCGCTGCGGTAAAGAATCCTTTCCCGGGATTTATTGCTTTTAGAAACTCATACCTTTGCACCAAGAGTGTGACGACGGACCAGGCTATTTCAGGTTATTATCTTGAAACATTACTGTCATGAATCGGACGCAGTGATTCTTATATAGAAGCAGACAGCTGTTGTCGTTCGCTCCGGCCTTTTCAGTCCTTAGTGTTGGAGGACAAACAGCTGTTGTCAGCTCTCTCTCTCTCTGTCTCTCTGTCTCTGTCTCTCTGTCTCTCTCTCTCTCTCTCTCTCTCTCTGTCTCTCTCTGTGTGTGTGTGTGTGTGTGTGTGTGTGTGTGTGTGTGTGTGTGTGTGTCAGGGTCATGTTGTCTCTCACTCTATTCCTGGGTCGGCCTGCCCTTTCCGGCTGTCACCATGTTGTCTTTTTCTCGTGTGGCCCATGGATACATACTTGATATTCTAATGGAAAGAAATGTAGCTCCAAGGGCATAACTTTGGGTTCAACATTGGGTTCACCACCTACAGCCTGTAGTGTGATTTGCAAAAATCCACAGCTCCCTGTTCAGATGCACCAATCAGGGGGAGGGGGGGGGGGGTCTAACTGCGTGTCAATCACTGCTCATGCACATGCATTCATTCTCCCTTGTGGGGGGAGGGGCTTAGGAGACCGTTTTGGGCTTTAGCAGAAAGGGGGGAGGGACTGAGTTGTCGATGTTAAACATTTTTTGGCAAAGTCCTGGATCTTCACAATCCTACCTACGGCACCTTTCATGTAAATACAGTGGTTTAAGAGACATAATGCACAATTGTAACGCTGTGTTTCATGTCCTCAGAGGGGAAGACAACGCCGGTGGAAAGCAAGAATGGAAAGAGGACGGAGAGAACCGGAGGAGGCGGAGACGCGGCAGCAGCAGGAGGCTCTAAGTACTCCATGTTTACCTGGTTCGTGGTCCTGGCTCTGCTGGGAGTCTGGAGCTCCGTGGCCGTGGTCTACTTCGACATCGTGGACTATGACAGCGTCATCGGTGAGTTAGATGACTTCCATCACCGTCTGATTTCATTTTACGGTGCAGGAAAAGATCCAGGTATTTACAGTGACCACATTTAAAGTTCTGTAGGAAAACATTTAGGCTACATTTACATTTGCAGCGCAAATCCCGACCCAAGTGTCTTTGCTAGTTTAAGACCGACGCAGTTGTCAGTTTCCCGTCCAGCGTCCACGTCGTTTAAATAGCAAATGCACCTGCGCCCATCTGTGGCCCCATGGGCGTGCTGGTCTTACAGGGAGGTGTGTTCAGGTGCATTCTGGGCGTGCTGGTCTTACAGGGAGGTGTGTTCAGGTGCATTCTGGGCGTGCTGGTCTTACAGGGAGGTGTGTTCAGGTGCATTCTGGGAGTATTGCTATCTTGAGGCAGCGGGAAGTGATGGCACCATTGACCAACAAAAACCTGGTCTAAAGTCAATAACGCAGCATTTCATTGTTATTTTAACAGAGCATTAGTAAAATGCTCCTAGGCTCGTGCACAGCACGTGCACACTATGCTTGTTACACACACAGGGACGCACAGCAGCACACACACATGCAGAAGATTACAAATACAAATATTACGGTGCAAATCCTCCATCATAACAGCAATGCTCCAAGGTCCAAACGTGCCTGGCTTTTAAAGGGAATGGGAGATGATCTCTGATTGGTTTATAATAAGGCCCTTAAAGTCAAACCCAGAGCCTGATACTGCAAATAGGCTTCTTTTTTTTAATACAGTTTATGCTTGTGAAAAGCTGTTAAAGTCCTAGAGAAGCACACTGCGTTCACCAAAAGATTAAAGCTCTTATCTCGTAATGACGACTATGACTTATGTCGCAAAACCCAAAGAGATCTTTATAACCACAAGATAAAGATCTCGTTAGCTGGTAATTATAAGATGTAGAAGTCTTGAAGGGCTTCAGAGTTTATTAAATATACATCTTAATGTTTGACATGAAGTGAAAAAAGGGTCATGAATTCTTTAATCCTTAAAAGTGAGTTCTGTGTTTTTCAGAATGTTGACAGCTGGAGCAAAACAACAAATGTAGTCTAGTCTAGTTTCTGTTTCTCTCTCTCACACACACACACACACACACACACACACACACACACACACACACACACGTTCAGACATTGCAATATTGCACTTTACGTTTCAAAAGTGTTGGTTTTCATACAGAGCCCTACTTCTGTCTTCATGTGGTTATTACAGTCATACAGGGCTTTCACAAGCTCTTCTTCACACACACGCACACACACAGAAAGCAGTATATCTGCTGATTTGTGACAGAAGATATCGTATCTCAAACTGTGTCATGTTTGAGACTTTATGGCTCTCGCACATCAGGCAGATGGAATCGACTAACCCTTAAGATTGAATAGAAATGAAAGAGCTTTTTTTATTACTATTTTATACAGAGCTCCCTGTTCAGCCAGCCATGTTAACTGACTTTAGATGTTTGTAAAGTTCAACTTGTGGGTTTCCTCTCTCTGCTTTGTGTATAAAGTCTTTCAGGGCTGCATCATGTGGAGAAAAATCAATGGGTCTCATTGGAAACATCTGCAGTCTATATCTATATTTTGCTTTAAAGGTCCTATGACATGCTGCTTTTTGGATGCTTTTATATAGACCTTAGTGGTCCCCTAATACTGTATCTGAAGTCTCTTTTATATAGACCTTAGTGGTCCCCCAATACTGTATCTGAAGTCTCTTTTATATAGACCTTAGTGGTCCCCCAATACTGTATCTGAAGTCTCTTTTATATAGGCCTTAGTGGTCCCCTAATACTGTATCTGAAGTCTCTTTTATATAGGCCTTAGTGGTCCCCTAATACTGTATCTGAAGTCTCTTTTATATAGACCTTAGTGGTCCCCTAATACTGTATCTGAAGTCTCTTTTATATAGGCCTTAGTGGTCCCCTCAATACTGTATCTGAAGTCTCTTTTTATATAGGCCTTAGTGGTCCCCCAATACTGTATCTGAAGTCTCTTTTATATAGACCTTAGTGGTCCCCCAATACTGTATCTGAAGTCTCTTTTATATAGACCTTAGTGGTCCCCCAATACTGTATCTGAAGTCTCTTTTATATAGACCTTAGTTTTCCCCCAATACTGTATCTGAAGTCTCTTTTATATAGGCCTTAGTGGTCCCCTAATACTGTATCTGAAGTCTCTTTTATAGAGACCTTAGTGGTCCCCTAATACTGTATCTGAAGTCTCTTTTATAGAGACCTTAGTGGTCCCCTAATACTGTATCTGAAGTCTCTTTTATATAGGCCTTAGTGGTCCCCTAATACTGTATCTGAAGTCTCTTTTATATAGACCTTAGTGGTCCCCTAATACTGTATCTGAAGTCTCTTTCCTGAAATTCAGCCTTGGTGCAGAATCTTCATGCCATGGGACCTTTAAAATTAAAGACACACCATGCATGCAGCCCTGGTCCTCCTCTGTAATTCTGTTTTGTACTAACTGCGTCCTCTTCCACTGCACACAGAGGTAAAGATTCACCCTGCAATGCTATAATCTCTCTCTCTCTCTCTCTGCCGGTCTGTCTGTCTCTCTCTCTCTCTCTCTCTGTGTGTGTGTTATCTCTGCATGCAGCCAGAGCTAAGGAGTTCCACATGAACTTTTCTGAAGTTTTACAAGGTACGGTCTCAAGATTTAAAAACTGCATTATTACAGCTCCATATTACACTGTGTGCTTCCATCCTGTGCCGGTCGTGTTGCCATTATTTATCCCACGAGGGGAATTTCACAATTTTCACTCTGTTAGTACAGTTGCACACACATACAACCAAACACACCAAAGAATATAATGAGTTGGGTTCAAATGGGATGAGATCAGGGGTGTAGTGCTGCTGGGCTTTCTTCTCGTCGTGTTTGCTGCAACTATGGGTTAAGGGCCTTGCTCAGGGACGCATTGGTTAATGCATCGCTGTGGGAATCGAACCCTGATCTCCCACACTAAAGGCACGTGTCATATCCACTGCGCCATCACCACCCACATAATGTCATCCTGTTTAATGTCAAGTTGTCTTAATAAGGACACTCCAAAGAAATGTAATATCAAGTTGTCATAATCAAGACAACCCAAACAACGTTAACTTATCATGACAAAAACTGACACTTAATGACAGAATTCATAAATATTCACGACTTGTTTATAACGTTTATGACACCCTCATGACAGTGTCATGTCATAGTTATGACAGTGTCATGTCACCATTATGTCAAGTAAAGTGTTACCCATTATGATAGTAGTGTAACTTGCACTGTACTCTGTTAACCAGTCGTCAAGAACTTCAGGGTCACGGAGCAGCCACGGAGACCAGACGCTTCCTTTTATATTTTTGTGGAGTATGAGTCAGAAAAGATGACAGGTGACGTGTGTTACAGTTACAGACACCACCATCCTTCTCCATCACGTCCTTCCTCTTCCTACAACTTCACAGTTTTCAAATGAATAGGTTATACTTCCTTCTATTAATATGCAATGTTCTGTGCTGTTATTCATAGCGCATTTAGCTGCTTCTTGTTCTTCCCCCGTCTGCATTAGTCTGGCAAACTAACAGCGGTTGAAATTAGAGGTGGCTCGATACCACGTTTTCATACCCGATACCGATATTCAACTTTGAGTATCTGTCGATACCGATACCAGTCCGATACAATCTTTATCCCTGTCTTAAATAACTAAGCGTTTAAAAATAGATTTGTATGATACCAGTATTTTACTTAGCTAGAGGAAAAAATACATTGCCCACAACCTCACTCAGTTATGCAATATTGCTGCTTCTTTTTAACTTTTTCACAAAACATTTAGCAGCATTTCTGATTGTTCAGCATCATTCAAACATTGGAAGTAAAACAAAATCATTTGCAACTTTGTGCAAAGGTTTAAATCTGAATATTTAGAATAAGTCAGTGTAGCATGTACCTCGATGGCATAGCAAAAACCATTGCAATGTAGACCATCACTTAAATAACAATAAGTGTAAAATGTCCAGCGTAACACAGTATGGTAGACACGGAATATTAAGGCAATCACTCTGTTTCACCTGATATCAAGTTAGCTGCAGTGAAAACATTATATAAGGGTAGAAACACATTTCTTTTGCATGTAACCTCTGGAGTTGAACTGTATGTAAAACATAAAACTAAACAGTACAGTATGAAAACATCATTGCAATGTAAACTAAAATAGTTGGTTCAGGTTTTCCCCTGATAAGCCATACCTGCCTGAGCTCGAAAAACTGTCACAGGTTTCAGCATTTGTGAAGTACCTGTAGTGATGAATACACATATGGCACATTTAGAATAAGCCTACCCTAAATATATAATTTAAAGGATGTTTGATCACACACTCTCTCATTGACACACACACTCTCTCTCTCTCTCTCTCTCTCTCTCTCTCTCTCTCTCTCTCACACACTCACACTCACACACACACACCCCTTTCTTTCTTTATATCTTGGATCCAGTAGCGTTGCCACAGAGTATATTGGCGTCTGTTCACAGCCTCCAGGAGGGTGCCTTTCATGTTCTTGATTCCCTCGTCTGCCTCATTTTCTCGAGTGAGAATGTGTTTTAAGACACAGACAATGGGGATGACATCAGATGCACATGTAGATGCAGAGCTCACCTCCCTTGTCAACTCCTCAAAAGGGGCTAGAACTGCGACGATCTTTTCCAGTATCCTCCACTGTTTTGCAGTCAATGTAGCTGGAAGGTCGTACTCCGCTGTATATGCACACAGGGCCCGTTTCTGCGCAATGAGGCTCTCTGCCATGTAATAGGTACTGTTCCACCTCGTTCGTACATCCAGTTGCAGGCGCTTGGTCGGCATATTCAGCTCCACCTGAATGTCCTCCAAGCGTGAATACGCAAGGGGCGAGTGCTTGAAGTGACCGACTATTTTTCTGCTGATAGCCAATACATCACTTACACTACGCTATGATAGCAGTCCCTCGTTCACAATAAGATGGAGGGTGTGTACGAAGCATCCCAAGCTAGCCACTCCAAGACGATCCATTGCTTTTAGCACGTTACTGGCATTGTCTCTTAAAATGACATGGACTTCTCAATTTTCCATGCATTTAGCATCTCTTCTGTTGCCGTAGCTATGGAGTCTCCTGTATGTGAGCCACGCAACTGTGGTCAGACTTAGTAATGACATCGGGCACACGTCTGAGCTCCAGATGTCCGTTGTGAAACTAATCACGGCAATGAATTCGCTTACTTGTTTGTACGTATTGGGGATAGCCGTTTCGGAGATGAAATGCCGGTTCGGCAACATGTAGCGAGGCTCCAAATGTTCCATTAAGCGTCGAAAACCCACATTTTCTACCACAGAAAGTGGCTGGTCATCCAGCACAATGAATTCTGCGACTTCATCCGTTATCAGCTTTGCTTTGTTGCTGCCTGGAGGGAGTTTCTCGAGCTTCTGAATTGTTTCAATCTTTTTTTCTTGGCACTCGTTGCCTGTATACATTCAGAATACTCTTTTTCGTGATGCTTCTTTATGTTTTTATTCAGGTTTGTGGTGTGGAAGTTTCCAACGCTGCTGCCACCCCTCCAAACACTCGCTTTGCAGAAATTACACTCAGCTGTTTTGCTTTTTTCCCCATTGAGCTTGAAACAATTCCATACAGCTGACATGATGTTGACAGGTTTCACTCGTTTTGCTTTGCTACCGTATTTTCCGGACTGTAAGTCGCTCCGGAGTGTAAGTCGCATCAGTCGAAAAATGCGTCATGAAGAGGAAAAAAAACATATATAAGTCGCATTTATTTAGAAATTTATTTCACAAAATCCAAGACCAAGAACAGACATTTAATCTGGAAAGGCGAGTTATTAAACTACCCAACAGCCCCCAGAACAAGGGGCTGAATACGGTAGGTGTCCTCTATGTTAACATAACACATTAACAGTTATTAAACTACCCAACAGCAGCCAGAACAAGGGGCTGAATACGGTAGGTGTCCTCTATGTTAACGTAACGTAGCAGCTCTGTTGACGAGCCTCTCCCAGCAGCACGTTGTTCAAGCACCCATCTGTGGACTCCTTCCTCCA